>NW_021963883.1:0-50267 GCF_901765095.1 Microcaecilia unicolor
CCTTAAGGTCGTCCTTCGAGGCGGCTGCCTTAAGTTTGCAGGCCTCAGTTTGCGGCTCCTATGTGGCCAGGGCGTGCCTGACGATTGTGCAGCGGGCTTCCCCCTCGGATCCTTCCTTGAGGGCTGATTGGCCGGCCCTGGAATCGGGCTTGGCTTATTTGGCAGACTTACTGTATGATGTCTTGAGAGCCTTGGCTAAAGGTATGGCTCAGACAGTCTCTGCGCGGCGGTGGCTTTGGCTGAAGCATTGGTCTGCTGACCACGCCTCTAAGTCCCGCCTGGCTAAGTTGCCTTTTAAAGGCAAGCTGCTCTTTGGGGTCGAGCTGGACAAAATTGTGACCGATCTCGGCACGTCTAAGGGCAAGAGGTTACCAGAGGTCAGGGCTCGGGCCAGTGCTCGCCCCGGTAACTCCAGAGGACGGTTTCAGGAAGCCCGTCGGTACCGCCCGGGCAAGTCGGGCTCCTCTGCCCCCTCTTCCTTCAAGAGGAACTTCTCCCCCAAGCAGCATTCCTTTCGCAGAGACCGCCGTCCCGGAGGTGCGCCCTCCAGTCCTCCTCCAGGGTCTTGTACCCAATGACGGGGTCCTGGTCCATGGCCCAGTGCAGATTGGAGGACGCCTGTCCTCGTTTCTGGGCGAGTGGACCAGGGTAACTTCAGACGCTTGGGTGCTGGAAGTCATCAGAGACGGCTACAAGCTAGAGTTCTGCCGACCCTTAAGAGACGGGTTTGTACTCTCTCCCTGCAAGTCTCCGGTCAAAGCTGTGGCAGTGCAGCAGACCTTGGACAATCTGATCCGCCTGGGTGCGGTCGTTCCGGTGCCAAAATCAGCTTGGCAAGGGACGTTACTCCATTTACTTTGTGGTACCAAAGAAAGGAGGTTCTGTCCGGCCTATCCTCGACCTCAAAGGGGTCAATCGGGCCTTGAAAGTTCGGCACTTTCGCATGGAGACTCTCCGCTCTGTTATAGCGGCAGTGAAGGCAGGGGAGTTCCTGGCATCCTTGGACATCAAGGAAGCGTACTTGCATATTCCCATCTGGCCTCCTCATCAACGCTTTCTGCGTTTTGCAGTCCTAGGCCGACACTTCCAGTTCAGAGCCCTCCCGTTCGGGTTGGCTACTGCTCCTGCGAAAGGAAGGAGTACAAGTCCATCCTTATCTGGACGACTGGTTGATCCGAGCCCCCTCTTATGCAGAGTGGCAAAGCTGTGGACCGGGTGATTGCTCTTTTGAGCTCCCTGGGGTGGATCATTAACTGGGAGAAAGCCAGCTGCGCCCGACTCAGTCCCTGGAGTATCTGGGAGTTCGATTCGACACCCAAGTAGGCAGAGTGTTCCTGCCGGACAATCGGATTGTCAAACTTCAGGCTCAGGTGGACCAGTTCCTAGTAGCCTCTCCGCTTCGGGCTTGGGACTATGTGCAGCTGTTGGGCTCTATGATGGCCACGATGGAAGTAGTGCCCTGGGCCAGGGCTCATATGAGACCACTACAACACTCTCTGCTGCAGCGCTGGACTCCGGTGTCGGAGGATTATGCTGTGCGCCTTCCCTTGGACCCAGCAGTGCGCAAGGCGCTGAGCTGGTGGCTGAAGACAGACAAGTTGTCTGCAGGGATGCCTCTTGTGACCCCGGAGTGGATTGTCGTCACGACGGACGCCTCTTTGACGGGCTGGGGAGCCCACTGTTTGGGAAGGACAGCGCAGGGGCTCTGGTCTCCTGCAGCGGCAAAGTGGTCTATCAACCTCCTGGAACTCAGAGCCATTCGGTTGGCGCTTTTGGAGTTCATCCCGGTACTGGCGTTGAAGCCAGTACGGGTCCTGTCGGACAATGCCACGGTTGTGGCCTATGTCAACAGCCAGGGAGGTACCAAGAGCGCCCCTCTAGCCAAGGAGGCCATGAATCTATGCCAGTGGGCAGAAGCGAGCCTGGAGCAGCTGTCAGCGGCCCACATTGCCGGAGTCATGAATGTCAAGGCAGACTTTCTCAGTCGCCATACCTTGGATCCCGGAGAGTGGCAGTTATCGGCTCAGGTTTCTTGGACTCACGAAGCGCTGGGGCCAGCCGAGCCTAGATCTGATGGTGTCATCGGCCAATTGCCAAGTGCCGCGCTTTTTCAGCAGAGGACGGGACCCTCGATCCCTGGGATAGATGCTCTTCTCCAACAGTGGGCCGACACAAGAGCTTCTCTATGTGTTCCCGCCCTGGCCCATGTTGGGCAGGGTGCTAGACCGGGTGGCAAAGCATCCGGGCCGGATAATCCTGGTGGGTCCAGACTGGCACAGACGTCCCTGGTATGCAGACTTGATCAGGCTCTCAGTGGACGACCCTCTGCGAATGCCAGTGGAGCAGGGCCTGGTTGCATCAGGGTCCCGTGGTGTGGAGGATCCCTCCCCTCTTTGGTCTTAAGGCTGGCTATTGAGTGGCAGCGTCTGAGGAAGAAGGGCTTCTCAGACAAGGTCATCGCCACTATGCTGAAAGCGAGGAGCGCTCTACTTCTACTGCTTACGCCAGGGTTTGTTGGCCGTTACCTTTGCAGCAATGGTGGTTGAAGGCAGTCTTCACTTTCTCCCTTCACTGCTCCAATTTCTTCAGTGTTGGCGTTCCTGCAAGAAGGTCTGGAGAAAGGGACCTGTCGCTCAGTTCTCCTTAAGTCCAGGATAGCGGCTCTGGGCTTGCTTCAGGGTGTTTTTGCCGCCTCTGAAGGGTTGCTTCCCTGGCTTCGCAGCCAGATGTGGGTGCGTTTTTATCAAGGAGGTTAATCACCTGCGCCCTCCTCTGCACTTCAGTGGTGCCTGCGGTTGGAATCTCAATCTGGTGCTAAGAGCCTTGCTAGAAGCAGCCTTTTGAACCCTGTCGAGGGCATCTCTGAAAGACCTGAAGTGTGAAAGCAGTCTTTTTTGGTGGCTATCAATTCAGCCAGAAGAGTTCCGAGCTCCAGGCACTCTCATGTCGAGAGCCTTTTCTGCAGTTCATGAGGCAGGAGTGACTATTCGCACAGTGCCTTCCTTCCTGCCCAAGATTGTTTCTCGCTTCCATGTGAATCAGCAGCTCTGTCTCCCTTCCTTTCGTAGGGAGGACTACCCAGAGGAATACTCTGCTCTCAATATCTGGATGTGAGACGAGTCATCATCAGATACTTGGAAGTGACCAATGATTTCCGGAAGTCGGATCATCTGTTTGTCCTGTTTGCAGGTCCTCGTAAGGGTCTGCAGGCTGCTAAGCCTACAGTGGCAAGATGGGTCAAGGAAGCCATTGCAGCGGCTTATGTGGCCGCGGGGAAGGTGCCGCCTATCCAGCTGAAGGCTCACTCCACTAGAGCTCAGGCGGCCTCGATGGCAGAGGGCCGGGTCCGTCTCCTTGGAAGAGATATGCAAGGCGGCAACTTGGGCATCGGCCCATACCTTCTCCAGGCATTACCGCTTGACTGTGGCTGCTTGGGCGGAGGCCCGGGTTTGGAGCTTCAGTGTTGCGGTCAGGGATTTCTATGTCCCGCCCTGCGTGAGTACTGCCTTCGGTACATCCCACCAGTCTATGGATTGATCAGCATGATGATATGGAAGGTAAAATTATGTATCATACCTGATAATTTTCTTTCCATTAATCATAGCTGATCAATCCATAGCCCCTCCCAGATATCTGTACTGTTATATAGTCTTCAGTTCCTGTTCAGGAGGACTTCGTGTTCAAGTTTTTTCAATTGGATTCTTCAAGAGTTGAGACGAGTTTGTGTTACAGTGAGCTGCTGCATTCCTCTCCCCTCCGTTTACGGGGCTGGATTGAGACATAAATTCTGCCGGCGCTCCCTCCCGCTTCGTGCGGCTGTAGGGCAGCTTTGTACCCCTCCCCCTTCGGCGGTGTTAGGGTCAGTCAGCTCCTCCCGCGGTTGCGGTTGCAGGATAAGCCAGATTCCCCCCCACATCGGCGGGGTGGTGTCCCTCCCCCGCTCCGCGGGGATGAGCTGGACGGATTCCCCTCCCCCACTTGTGTGGGGATGAGCTGGGTTAATTCCCCTCCCCCGTTTCGGCGGTGGTGAGCTGGGCAGAGTGTCCCTTTGTGGGTGTAATTCTCTAAGTGCTGAGTCCTGCGGATGGAGCTTGGATATTGACATACTGAGGAGTTTCCGGCAGCACATGACCACATATAGGGAGGCAAAAGGATTGCTCTCTATCTCCACCTGTTGGTAGATGGACACAACCCACCAGTCTATGGATTGATCAGCTTTGATTAATGGAAAGAAAATTATCAGGTATGATACATAATTTTACCTTCGAGGGCCCACAAAGGCGGGCCTTAAAAGATTTATACGGCGAACTGTGATGATGGGGAAAAAGACAATACTTAAACTTTGGGTACAAGAGGAGAGACCCTCGGTGCAGCTCTGGCGTGCCTATATGATCTCACTCAGCACACTAGAACAGAAGGACATACCTGATCTTGCATCCCCGAGGGGGGATAAATTCTTACAAAGCTGGTTGCCATTTCTGGACATGTTAACGCCTCTAGCGCGTAGTAGGGTTATGTATGGTTAGGTATGATAAGATGGAACCACCTGGTGAGGGAGGGAGGGAGAGAGGGTGAGGGGTGGGGAAAGGGGGGAGGAGAGGTAGAGGGGAAGGGGGAGGGGAATGGGAGAAATGAAAATGATTGATGATAGGTAAAGCGAGATTTTATGTATAGTTGAGCTTACCTGACATTTGAACTATGTAAACCTGTTAAGTGGTCTGGTTGTGTTTTGAAGTTATCATCTATAAAACATTTATATTAAAAAAAAGTTTGAAAAGTTTAATAAATAAATTAATTTTAAAAAGGCAAAAGGGAGTGGGTAGAAAACCGCCAACAGGCACTCAAAAAACAAAGAAACACTCTAACCAGGCGTGTGAGGAGCCACCACCAAAAGCAGCAGCTCCTCACACGGAAAAAAGCAAAACTAAGGCAGGCACGCTGGAGCATGGCTCACGCTCCTAAAAGCTCTAGTTTTTCTGTGGCAAATTTGCTGGGCTAGGCGACACAGAACAGCGTCTACACACTTGGTGAGAATAAGCAAGCTGATTGTCCTCGGTGAACAAGTTTTTCAGTTTTGTCACTTCCCACTATCCTGATTTTACCTGTCTTCTCTATGCTGAGGAGCTATTTTGCCTCTCCTTAATTTAGAGCATACTTACCTGCCAAACAGATTACAACCATTCTATGCAGAATATCCATGACACTTTTCAAGCTTTAATCAAATCAAGTCCAAGGACAGTATACAGCGCATATTTCCTTAAATGTCAAATTTCAATGCTCCATAGAGCATAATTTTCTCAGCAACGAGCTCAAAAGGTTCTTGTTTAAAGTGTGACGCAGTAGAGTGCTCCTTGGCCCACTCATTTTGGACCTGCCTGCAGATAACTAGCTATTGAGATGCTGTCTTTAGCAATATGAAGTGTACACTGGGTCAAGCTGTGTGAAAATCCCTCACTAGGTGCTGTCTTAGGGAAAACAGAGGATTTTGGCACAAGGAACAGTGGGACAAGACTTCTATTGGGGAAAGCTTGTGTGGCGGGGAACAAAATTATTTTGCACTATTGGACATAAGTACATTCTTCTGACCTTGGAGGCACGAGACGCCCATTAATCTCTTAAGAGAGGGAAGCAGTTAGATTTGGGACCCCTACCTACAATCTTTAAGTCCTAGAGCCTGAAGCTTAATCTTAAATATTATGACTGTCAGTCCGCAAGGATAACTGAGACTGCTAGAAATGGGTGTGATGTGGTATTGGGAGGGGGGGGGGGGGGGTAAGGAGGGTGATAGGGAGAGGTGGTCTGTGAGGCATCAGTGCTTAGTGTGACCACATGATGGGTGGGGTTTGAGATTCATGTAAACGAACTGGTGGGAATATGTTGTTATGAGGGTTTATTCTGAACTATTATATACCTGCTGACTACTTGTGTGCAATGTTCTTAATAAAAGAGTTTAAATGAAACCATTGTATGCAGTTTACAGATAGATATTAAAATCATATCAAATGACAACATAAAACTAACACAACTAAAAAAACACAGTAAATAAGCAGATAAAACAATATAGAAATTATAAGCTAACATGATAAAAGCTTCATCAAATAAAAAGGACTTTAGCTTCTTCCAGAACTGCAAAAATATTCTTGCAGGGACTCAGGAATAGAATTTTAATGATGTAATTATCTTCAGGATTATATATATATATACATTTTGTGTGTATATATAGAGAGCGCGCTGTATATGGCTTTGGCAGTAGTTTAACGTAACTCTCTTTCCTGATTTGCTATAAAATTACTGAGAGTTTTCTTTGTTTGTAAAATATTAATGTCTTATTTTGTCATTTCAGTTGCTGTGCTTTTCACTTTCTTTCTGGAACAGTTGAAGATTGGCGCAAAGCGCCTCAGTCCATATTGTAGATTTTCCTTAGAGCTCTTGGTAGCCTGACACTGCTACATATACTGCTCTAATGTCTCCTTCAATTCATTGTTTCCACAGGAAGATAGTTGTTCCTTATGACTTGTGTCCTTGGAGTTTAAATTGAGAGTAATAAATTATGTACTACTGTGCAATAAAACTTACTTTATACAGGATATGGCCTCGGTATACTGGTAAACATATATTGCACTTTGGTGGCAGCATGTGTCCTTGCAACATTCAACCTAGCCCCTTCTGAAAAGGACAACAGTGTTAACTTTATGAAGCACATCTTATACAATGAATTAATATAATACAAACAATTCCATACATCAACCATACCACTTTATCCAAGTTCACCATTTGTCTAGTGTGGCACTGAATTTATGCCAGCAGAGGGAGCCTAAGCATAATTTTAACTGTTGCTGCAGTAGTCCGCCTGGCACTTTCTTAAAGACAACATAGTAAATGAAGACACAAGACCCTCATGGTCCAATTAGACCACCCAACAAGGCAGCCTGAGTTGCACTCACCACTCTGCAGGTTACACTCCTACTGATTAACACTGGTATCACAAACAGGGCGGTCAGTAGTTCACCACCCTGGCAACAACATCTAGGCAATTATATATGATCCAGTCTTGTAAAGGGTGACCGAATTTCAGATTCGGCACCAAAACCAACCTAAAATCAGGGTTTGGGTTTCGGCCAAAAATGCCTTTGCATTTTCAGTGGAAACTGAACCCATAGACCTGCCCCCCTCCACCATAAACCCAACCCCCCCCCCCCCCCTGCAGGCCACCCACCAGCTCTGCCCTACCCTTCTCCATAGGCTCTCCACAGGCATACCTTCTAAAACCCTGGTGGTCTAGTGACCTCTTTGGAGCAGGAGCATCCCGAGTTGCATTGTAAAAATCGTGGCCACAACTTACCACTACCACTGGAGGTCAGAGCCACCATTTTGGGATTTGTTCTTGCCCATGCCAGTTCCATCACCAGTTGCTCCTACTTGTCACAGCAGCTACATGATTCAAGGTTCCACATTAGGAGTCACTGCCCAGAAAAAGGATTTAGGTGTCATCATTGATAATACATTGAACCCCTTTGCTCAGCATGCCGCGGTGGCTAAGAAAGCACATAAAATGTTAGGAATTATTATGAAAGGAATGGAGAATAAAACTGACTATTATAATGCCTTTGTATCAACATAGTAACATAGATGACGATAAAGACCTGTACAGTCGCCCATCCAGTCTGCCCAACAATAAATTCCTAGCATAAGGTATGATGCAATACTACATATGTACACTTCATCTTGATTTGTCCTTGCCAATTTTCAGGACACAGCTGTAGAAGTCTGCCTGGCACTGGCCTTGTTCTCAAACTTCTGAAGTTGTCATCGGAGCCCACGCCACCCCATCCAAATGAGTCCAGCCAAAATCAGGGCACAGACAGTAAAAGTCTGCCCAGCAGTGGGTTTGCTTCCCAGTTACTGGTGTTGTCATCTAATCACTGCTAAGCTTGTTTGGTTCCATGTCTTCTATACAGGAATTCTTTTTTGTTTATCCCACACATTTTTGAATTCCGTTACTGTTTTCATCTCCACCACCTCCCGTGGAGGGCATTCCAGGTATCTATCACCCCTTTCATGAAAAAGTACTTCCCGACATTATTCCCGAGTAAGCCCCTCTGAAACCTCAGTTCACTTACTCTAGTTCTACTACCTTCCCATCTTGTAGATTAAAGCCTTTCAAATATTTGAATGTCGGTATCATACCACCCTTGTCTCTCCTTTCCTCCAGGGTATACATATGTTCAGGTCCTCAAGTCTCTCCTCATATGTCTTGTGCCTCAAACCCCATAATATTTTTGTTGCTTTTTTCTGAGCCGCTTTGTCTGTTTGCATCCTTAGTAAGATATGACCTCCAAAACCGAACACAATGTATAGGGGACATCAACACCTCCTTTCTTCTGGTTATACCCCTCTCTATGCAGGCTAGCATCCTTCTGGCTGTGGTCACTGCCTTGTGGCATTGTTTCCTCACCTTGAGATCCTCATACACCATCACCCCAAGGTCCCTCTCCTGATCAGTTGATCAATCTCTTTATCGGGTACGTCTCCTTTGAATTTATGCACCACAAGTGCATCACTCTGCACGTGGCATTAAATTGTAGCTATAACAATACAAATCTGGAAAATACATTTCTACAACCTGTACTCAAACGCTAATTTACAGCACAGTGAAAATTCAATCTATAACTTCATATAAATAAAGATAGAAAAATATAACCATAAAATAATGGAATAAATGAGTTAAATGGATTAACAGGAAATTCTTTACAAAACACATTATTATAACACTAGTAAAAAAGGCCCGTTTCTGGAGTCAATGAAACGGGCGCTAGCAAGGCTTTCCTGTGGCCCCCCCACCCGTCGTCGATGTGGGTGAATGTCATAACGTTTGACATGAGGGCGGGGCCCCAAGGCTGTGATTTTCTTGGCTTCAGAGCTTCGAACTTACGAACCTTGGCTTCAGTGACGTCATCCGACAATAGAACGTTGAGGGTGAGTTTTATATATATAGATAAGAGTAGCCATTCTGGGTCAGACCAATGGTCCGTCTAGCCCAGTATCCTGTTTCCAAACAGTGGCCAAGCGAGGTCACAAGTACCTGGCAGAAACCCAAATCATGGCAACATTCCATGCTACAAATCCCAAGACAAGCAGTTGCTTCCCATGTCTGTCTCAATAGCAGACTATGGATTTTTCCTCCAGAAACTTGTCCAAACTTTTTAAAACCCAGATACGATAACCACTGTTACCACATCTTCTGGCAAAGCGTTCCAGAGCTTAACTATTCGTTGAGTGAAAAAATATTTCCTCCTATTTGTTTTAAAAGTATATTTATGTAACTTCCTTGAGTACCCCTAGTCTTTATACTTTTGGATTGACTAAAAAAAATGGATTTACTTCTACATCACTCAGGATTTTGTACACCTAAATCATCTCTCATTCATCTCTTTTCCAAGCTGAAGAGCCCTAACCTCGTTATCCTTTCCATCCAATTTATCATTTTGGTCACTGTTCTTTGAACCTTTTCTAATTCCGCTATATCTTTTTTGAGATATGGTGACCAGAACTGAACGCAATACTCAAGGTGCGATCACACCATGAAATGATACAGAGGCTTTACAGTATTTTGGGTCTTACCATCCCTTTCTTAATAATTCCTAGTATCTTGTTTGTTTTTTTGGCCACTGCCGCAAATTTGCTGAGCAGAAGATTTCAATGTATTATCTACAACAACACATAGATCTTTTTCTTAGGTGCTGACCTCCAGTGTGGGGGGTAACTATGATAAGGATTATTTTTTCCAATGTGCATTACCTTGCATTTTTCCACATTAAATTTCATCTGCCATTTGGATGCCAAATCTTCCAATTTCAAAAGATCTTCCTGCAATTTTTCACAGTTCACATGTGTTTTAACAACCTTGAATAGTTTTGTGTCATCTGCAGATTTAATCACCTTGTCATTCCAATTTCCATACTTTTTTTTTTTATTTTTTTTATTGCATTTGTATCCCACATTTTCCTACCTATTTGCAGGCTCAATGTGGCTTACAAAAACCTGTTATGGCATCGCCATTCCAGGAGATAGATACATTTGGTGTTACAACAAGATCGTGGATGAGGAAAAAAGATCTAACAGAGTTCTAGAAAGATATCTAGCAGAGTAGGGTGACGTGGTGAAGTATTATGCTTAGGCTATGGATTCCCATTGTAGGCCTTGTTGAAGAGATAGGTTTTCAGAGATTTGCGAAAGTTAGTAATGTCGTTAATCGTTTTCAGGTCAGTTGGTAGTGCATTCCATAGTTGTGTACTCATGTAGGAGAAGCTAGTCGCATGTGATAGCTTGTATTTTAATCCTTTGCAGTTAGGGAAGTGCAGATTAAGGAATTTGTGGGCTGATCTTTTAGCATTTCTGGGAGGCAGGTCCACGAGGTCTAGCATGTAGCTCGGGGCATCTCCATGGATGATTTTGTGAAGAATCGTGCAGATCTTGAACATGATACGCTCTTTAAGTGGGAGCCAGTGAAGTCTCTCTCGCAGGGGTTTCGTGCTTTCATATTTTGTTTTGCCAAATATGAGTCTGGCTGCGGTATTCTGGGCTGTTTGAAGTTTCTTGATTGTCTGTTCCTTCCAGCCAGCATATAGCGCATTGCAGTAGTCCAGGTGACTTATCACCATTGACTGTACCAGTTTACGGAAGATGGATCTCGGAAAGAAGGGTTTTACTTGTTTGAGTTTCCACATGGAGTGGAACATCTTTATCGTTGTGTTCTTCACGTGGGTTTCCAATGTGAGATTTTGGTCAATGGTAACTCCCAGAATTTTCAGATTGTCTGAGACTGGAAGAGAAAAGTTTGGTGTGGATATGGTGATGAAGTTACTTTTGTTATGTTGTGAGGTGAGTACAAGGCATTGTGTTTTTTCTGCGTTGCGTTTTAGCTGGAATACGTCAGCCCAGGTGTGCATGATTTGGAGGCTTTGATTGATCTCGTTGGTGATTTCCTTTAGATCATGTTTGAATGGAATATAAATCGTGACATCGTCTGCATATACAGTGGTGGAAATAAGTATTTGATCCCTTGCTGATTTTGTAAGTTTGCCCACTGACAAAGACATGAGCAGCCCATAATTGAAGGGTAGGTTATTGGTAACAGTGAGAGATAGCACATCACAAATTAAATCCGGAAAATCACATTGTGGAAAGTATATGAATTTATTTGCATTTTGCAGAGGGAAATAAGTATTTGATCCCCCACCAACCAGTAAGAGATCTGGCCCCTACAGACCAGGTAGATGCTCCAAATCAACTCGTTACCTGCATGACAGACAGCTGTCGGCAATGGTCACCTGTATGAAAGACACCTGTCCACAGACTCAGTGAATCAGTCAGACTCTAACCTCTACAAAATGGCCAAGAGCAAGGAGCTGTCTAAGGATGTCAGGGACAAGATCATACACCTGCACAAGGCTGGAATGGGCTACAAAACCATCAGTAAGACGCTGGGCGAGAAGGAGACAACTGTTGGTGCCATAGTAAGAAAATGGAAGAAGTACAAAATGACTGTCAATCGACAAAGATCTGGGGCTCCACGCAAAATCTCACCTCGTGGGGTATCCTTGATCATGAGGAAGGTTAGAAATCAGCCTACAACTACAAGGGGGGAACTTGTCAATGATCTCAAGGCAGCTGGGACCACTGTCACCATGAAAACCATTGGTAACACATTACGACATAACGGATTGCAATCCTGCAGTGCCCACAAGGTCCCCCTGCTCCGGAAGGCACATGTGACGGCCCGTCTGAAGTTTGCCAGTGAACACCTGGATGATGCCGAGAGTGATTGGGAGAAGGTGCTGTGGTCAGATGAGACAAAAATTGAGCTCTTTGGCATGAACTCAACTCGCCGTGTTTGGAGGAAGAGAAATGCTGCCTATGACCCAAAGAACACCGTCCCCACTGTCAAGCATGGAGGTGGAAATGTTATGTTTTGGGGGTGTTTCTCTGCTAAGGGCACAGGACTACTTCACCGCATCAATGGGAGAATGGATGGGGCCATGTACCGTACAATTCTGAGTGACAACCTCCTTCCCTCCGCCAGGGCCTTAAAAATGGGTCGTGGCTGGGTCTTCCAGCACGACAATGACCCAAAACATACAGCCAAGGCAACAAAGGAGTGGCTCAGGAAGAAGCACATTAGGGTCATGGAGTGGCCTAGCCAGTCACCAGACCTTAATCCCATTGAAAACTTATGGAGGGAGCTGAAGCTGCGAGTTGCCAAGCGACAGCCCAGAACTCTTAATGATTTAGAGATGATCTGCAAAGAGGAGTGGACCAAAATTCCTCCTGACATGTGTGCAAACCTCATCATCAACTACAGAAGACGTCTGACCGCTGTGCTTGCCAACAAGGGTTTTGCCACCAAGTATTAGGTCTTGTTTGCCAGAGGGATTAAATACTTATTTCCCTCTGCAGAATGCAAATAAATTCATATACTTTCCACAATGTGATTTTCCGGATTTAATTTGTGATGTGCTATCTCTCACTGTTACCAATAACCTACCCTTCAATTATGGGCTGCTCATGTCTTTGTCAGTGGGCAAACTTACAAAATCAGCAAGGGATCAAATACTTATTTCCACCACTGTATATAGGGGTTGAGGTTATGATCGGCCAGTAGCTTGGCCAAGGGTATCATCATTAGGTTGAAAAGGGTTGGTGAGAGGGGGGATCCTTGGGGAACTCCACATTCCGGTGTCCATGGGGCTGAGAGATCCTCATTCGCTATTACTTGGTATGATCCTGTAGTTAAGAATCCTTTGAACCAGTTGAGAACATTACCTCCAACTCCAAAGTATTCAAGAATATTTAGTAGTATTCCATGGTTGACCATGTCGAAGGCGCTGGACATGTCGAATTGTAGGAGGAGTATGTTGTTGCCAGTTGCAGTTGTTTGTTTAAATGAGTTCATTAAAGTCTCTCAGGAGTCTCTCATGAGGAACTTTGTCAAAAGCTTTCTGAAAATCTAGATAAGCTACATCAACTGGCTCACCTTTAGCCACATGTTTATTCATGCCTTCAAAGAAATAAAGCAAATTGATGAGGCAAGACTTCCTTTGGCTGAACCCATGCTGACTCTTTCCCATTAAACCATGTTTATTTATGTGCTCTGTAATTTTATTCTTTATAATAGTTTCCACCATTTTACCTGGCACTGACATCAGGCTTACTGGTCTGTAATTTCCTGGATCACCCCTGGAACCCTTTTTAAAGATAGATGTGACATTGGCCACTCTCTCTAAGGAACTACTGACTTCACCCTCTTACTCAGGGTGTATGGTTGCTTCTTCCTCGCAGATGGCTTACAGCCAGGATTTGGAACCCTTGGAGGCATATTTTCAAAGCACTTAGCCTTCCAAAGTTCCATAGGTTTCTATGGAACTTTGGAAGGCTAAGTGCTTTGAAAATATGCCTCTTGGTGTACCAAATATTTCAGCAGTAAATCTGGCAAGTGTGTTTTGCCCTGCTTTCTTAACCTTACTCTGCCTGACTGCCTTGACCCCCCCACCCACCACTCCTCCTTCAGGGATGGTCTCAGCTGGTTATTAGAATCAGTGTGTTTCCTTTGATTTACCTGCATATCTGCTAAGAGGAGAGAAGTAAAAGAACTGTTTTGCAGTGCACCCTGCTCTTGAAAACTTAACATGGCTGACAGATTCTTAGAATTCTTTGAGATAGAAATCACTAAAATTTCCTTCTGTATTTAAAACAGAGACTGATTTGTAATTTCTAGCAAGGGATCTGAATTTACAACAGAACTTTCCCCATCTGACTCTATACCTCTATCTGCATTTGAGTCAGCAATACTAATTTGGACAACTTTCCTCGACTCTGCAGGCAAGAGACATTGCATATCTCCCTTTCCTCTGATTCAGGCGGCTTTGCGACATCTGAAAGGCTAAACTCAGGGAATTCAATAACAGCATTTTCCCCAGTAGGGAGAGAAGCTGAACTCCCTCAGGCCCGATATCTTTTTAAGAACCTCTCTTTTTGGGACTTGGGGGGGGGGGGAGAATTCAAGATGGCCGCACGCATTTAGGAGCGCTGCAGTTCTCGTTTTCTTTTAAACATAATGCCGAAGAGAAGAGGCAAGGTGGTGGTTGGGGCTTCCACAATGCCAGCCTCCTTACCTTTGGATCCGATGGACCGCTTTTTGAGGACTTTGGGGCAAGGAGAAATGGTCGGGAGCGGTTCCCTGGAGGGCGCCGGCATAGTGGAGGACATTTCGGCGTCTTCGGGACTTGACATGATGCTGAGCCCCGACCTGAGAGCTCCACCCCCGCAGCCTACCCGGGCGAGCTCTCCCTTTCCTGGAACGAACGTTCAGACGCTGGGAAGCAGATCTGAGGTACGCTTGAGCGAAGCCCAGGGAGAACTAATCGAGAGGGAACTATTGAACAGTCCGTTGATGGAGACTGCTGGTCAAGAAGACACAGATGAAGGTTTGAAAACAGAATTGTTGAATATATTTCCTTTAGCATTACAGAAACCATCAGAGGTTACTTTGGATTCTTTATGGGACCTGGTAACTCAAATGGCTCAATATCAATTTCAACGAACTATAATATTAAATAAAGTAAATGTTATTGAAAAACTTTAGAGAAAAATGAAATTGAGATAAAGCTTCCTCTGAGAAGACTAACGATAGAAGAAAAACTTACAAATACTGTTAATGTTCAAACAGTTATATTAAAGGATATTGCCTACATGAGGAGTAAAATGGAAATTTATGACAACTACATGAAATGATATAATTTAAGGTTTATAAACTTTCCTAGAGACTTCCGGTGATGCGGTGAGCGGGTCGGCAGCAGCTTAACTCTGCTCTGAGGTCCCTCGCTGTTGAGCGCTAACATTTATGAGGAATTAAATTAAAACAATCGCCTGCCACGATAGCGAACAGTGCACACACTGTATGGACAAGTTCCTCCACAAATCGCCGA
This sequence comes from Microcaecilia unicolor, assembly GCF_901765095.1. Classification (NCBI taxonomy): domain Eukaryota; kingdom Metazoa; phylum Chordata; class Amphibia; order Gymnophiona; family Siphonopidae; genus Microcaecilia; species Microcaecilia unicolor. The sequence continues at coordinate 14,985 of NW_021963883.1, forward strand.
CGGAAATGGCACAGAAATCATCAAAAAAGAAAAAACTAAGCGGGGGGAAGCGAGTCCAAAATGGCGGACGCGATCGCGGTCGCGGCACCAACCCCTATATTCACGGACGCACAATTGGAACAAATCACAGCGGCAGTAATAAGAGCCATGGATCCGCGCTGGAACACGCTATCTGAACAATTGGAGTCCTTCCAGGCAAGATTGGACGGCTTGGGGAAAAGAACTGGAGACTTAGAAACAAGAGTTTCAACTATTGAGGACGAAACTCAATCACAGACCCCAGATTTAGCTTTGTTAAAAAAACAACTAGCAGAGCAAGCCCAGAAACTGGAAGACCTGGAAAATAGATCCAGGAGAAACAATATAAGAATCGTGGGCATACCGGAGAAGGTTCCAGAGAAGAACTTGGAAACGTGGCTGGAGGCATGGCTGGCAAAGGAGCTAGCAGTAACAGATTCTGGAAACCCACTAGTGGTGGAACGGGCGCACCGCGTGGGCCGTAAGGATGACTCTAAAAACCGCCCCAGGGTGATTGTGGCGAAGATATTCAACTTTAAACACAAAGTGGAAATAATGAACGGATTTCGCCTCAGGAGAACAGAACTCGAGTATGAAGGGCACAAGATATTGATTTTCCAAGACTACTCTCAGTCTGTTCAGGAACAGCGGAGAGGATTTCATCCGTTATGCTCCTGGTTAATTACCAATCATCTGAAGTTTGCTTTGATGTATCCAGCCCGCCTTAAGATTTTGTTTCAGGACAAGTGGCATCATTTTCAATCTGTGACTGCAGCTAAATCTTTCCTCGCAGATAATGGACATACAGTGGAAGGCTGAGTAGATGCATATTAGATATTGTGCACTGTTATGTGAAATTTTGTGGTTATATTACAGAGTGGTGGTTGTTACTTAGGATGTTACAGGGAGCGCTGGGAGCGAGGGCCTCTTGCCTCTAACGGGAGAGAACATTCTGTGTTTGTTCACAGAATGACTGGGGTGCAAGATTGGGTATTGGGGAGAAGGGATGGGGGGGAGGAAGGGAGGGGGGTTGGGAGTTGGATAAGGGGGGTAAGGTTAAATATGGGGAAGGCAACAAGGAGGTTAATGAGGAATGTCATGTGCTCCATAGAATGAGGACAAGGCCACTGCTACATAGGATGTGGAGAAGAGCTGTTAATATTAGAATGATTATTTATATAACTCACTGGGGGGAGGCTGGGTCCCCTGGGGAGAAGATTAATGGTGGGAATGGCTACTGGGGTACGCTATTCACAATGTATGGCACACATTAAGAAAACACGTTTCATTTCATGGAATGTGGGAGGGATTACGTCGCCAGTAAAGCGGGCAAAAATACTAGCGGCATTGCGGCGACATGAGGCAGATATCGCTTGTTTACAAGAAACTCGTCTCTCAGAGGTAGAACACATGAAGTTAAAGAGGTCTTGGGTGGGAGAAGTATTCTCAGCCTCGGCAGATGGGAGAAGGCGAGGGGTAGCGGTCCTCCTTAAAAGGAGTGTGGCTGCTAAGGCAGAACTAATATCAAAGGATGAACAAGGAAGATATGTCTTAATAAAATTGTGGCTACAGGGGAAGGAAATGGCATTGCTGGGAGTCTATGGCCCCAATATATATGAACCCACCTTTTACCAAACATTAATACGTCTGTGCGCTAAGCTGCAGTGCCCGCTGATAGTACTGGGTGATTTCAATTTAGTGGTGGACCCAATGCAAGACTGTTCAACTCCTAAAGGGGATACACAGGGAGGAAGTAAGGCAAAGGCGCTGAAGGTGTTTATGAATACCTTGGGGGTGTTGGATACATGGAGAGTAATGCATCCGGGCGAGAAAGACTTCACCCACTTGTCACGAGCACATGGGACTCTCTCCAGAATAGATTACATTATGGTAAGCAGAGAGCTATTCCCAACAGTCTTACAAGCAGAAATAGGCCCTGAGGAGATATCAGATCACAGCATGGTGTGGGTGGACATGGAGGCGCCTAGCTATTTTCAATCTAACCGGGGATGGAGATTCCCAGGGTACCTTTATGGGAACAAAGACTTTGCACAATTCATTGTAACAAAATGGGAAGATTATGCCAAATTCAATAGCCAACATTCAGATAATCCCAGTTTATATTGGATGGCAGCGAAAGCGGTCCTCAGAGGAGATGTTATAGCGTACGTGACGGCACGGAATAAAAAGATAGCTAGGGCTATAGTACAATTGGAAAAACAGGCACAGAGGGCAAAACGACAATATGCGGCTAGCCCAAATAAAAAGACATGGGAACATTATAAGACAATACAAGTAGGCCTTAACTCATACCTGCATGAGAAAACCACTAGAGCGATGTTTTACCAAAAATACAGATTGCATAGGCATGGGAACAGAGCAGGCCCCCTATTAGCAAAGTTAGTAACGAATTGGAAACCCCATCGGGTGGTCACAGCTGTGAGAGACAGTCAGGGGGCGCTATGGACCAAAAATGAGGACATCAGACAGATATTCGTGCAATATTATTCTAAGATATATCAGAAACAACAAACGATTAGAGAACAGTCTCTGGATACCTATTTGGGGAGGCTGGGTGTTCCGCGCTTGCAAGACCAGGAAGTTAGACAGCTGAACGAACCTATTCAGGGCCAGGAGCTCCAAAGAGTGGTTAGAGGACTGGCGCTCTCCTCCGCGCCAGGCCCTGATGGATTCTCAGGGGAGTTCTACAAACTACTGCCCGAGGCTTCCCTGGGCGTTCTTGGGGCATATTATGATACTGTAGTGGAGGCTCAGAGGTTTCCGCAGCACGCAAATTCAGCGCTTATAACTCTGCTACCGAAACTGGGCAAGCCCGAAGACCAAGCTGAGGGCTATCGGCCAATATCACTACTTAATGTGGATAACAAAATTCTGGCAAAGATATTGGCTGATAGACTAGCAAAAATTCTGCCGAGGCTAATCGGGGAAGACCAGACAGGGTTTGTGCGCAATAGACAAGCAGGTGGGAATGTCCGTAAGTTACTCTTGGGAATGGCCCGTAGCAGACATGAGGAAGTACCAGCACTCCTTCTGAGCCTTGATGCGGAAAAAGCATTCGATAAAGTGGACTGGGAATTCATGTTTGACACGATGCGCTATATGGGCTTTCATGGATGGTTTTATGAGGCTACCACTGCATTATACACAGAGCCTTCAGCCGCGATCCTGCTTAATGGAGTGAAAAGTGAGAATTTTCAGATATGCAGGGGGACACGTCAGGGATGCCCCTTATCGCCCCTATTATTTATCATAGCGCTGGAACCCCTGCTCAGAGCAATAAAATTGGAAAGGGCAATACAAGGGGCTAAGATAGGAGCCAATGAGATTAAGGTGTTGGCATTTGCTGATGACCTGCTAATTTTGACTACTAACCCTAATGAAGCACTCCCGATATTACTAAATATAATTGAGAGGTATAGCCAACTCTCGGGGTTCACTCTTAACCTTGCAAAGTCAACAGCCATGATGGTGCATGGGGAAGGGACTCCCAGCTCTAGACAACTTAAGGTGAACTGGGTGGATAGCGAAATTCGGTATCTGGGGGTCCGTATACCAAAAGATTTAACGCAATTGTACCACCTAAATGTTTCCAACTTGATGAGGGACACGTGTACAAGATTGCAATTGTGGCATGACTACCCACTTTCTCTGTTGGGTCGTATTGCTATAATTAATATGATGATAGTGCCTAGGTGGCTATATGTTTTTCAGGTACTTCCGCTATTCTTAACAACTTCAGTGGAAAAGAAATGGACCAGAGTCATCCAACGTTTCCTCTGGCGGGGGAAACGGGCACGAATACCGTTGTGGATACTTCACACCCCAGTGGAATATGGGGGTCTGGGGCTTTTGAACATTAGACATTTAACAATAGCCAGTGGCATGCATCACATAAATGACTGGCTCAGAGGAACAAGCTACTTTTCGGCCACAGCAATAGAAACCGCAGCGCTACAACAAGTACATCCTGGATACATGCTGCATGCTTCAAAAGCGATAATAAGTAAGGAATTTGTGGACACAGGAATCTTCACATCAGCACGAGCGGTCTGGAGATGGGTTTGCAGACTCCACCGCTTTTCAGCAAAGACGACACCGTATATGCCCATATGCGGGAATTTGGACTTTCCACCAGGGCAGCTACATAGCGCTTACCGGAGATGGAAAATACAGGGACTGATTTTTTTGGCACAGGTGTTGACAGCGGAAGGAAAGATTCAGCCCTTTGGGGAATTACAAAAAAGATATCAACTACCACCATCGGACAATTTTTACTACTATCAATTGAAACACTACATCACCGGTTTACCCTGGGAGGATTTGACTGAGGATGTCCAGGAGGAGTTGGCGGAGGCATATACCATTAGATCCCAGCAGAAGGTTCCATTGAAGTTCCATCATAGACACCTCAAAGATGCAAACACAGAACTTGACACTGGAAAGCTGGCAGAGGCATGGAGTGCGGAGCTGGGTGTAACTATAAAAGCTGCAACATTAAAGGAACACATTTTGGGATTGAGGCAAATAACCCAATCCTCAAGACATTGGGAGATGCAGTACAAGGTAGCGCTCAGAGCATATATACCGCCAAGGCGGGCCTTTCATATGGGCCTATCCCCAGATGGGGCATGCCCAAAATGCGGGGCTGCAGGAGCCACTCTTGGACACATGTTTTGGGTCTGCCCGCAAATACGTACCTACTGGGACAGACTTTTGAAATGGATCTCACATGCTTGGCAGGCTGGCTGGCAACCCAATCCGGAGATGTTGTTTGGAAAACTGCAAATACTTGATCCAATCCCACAGGGCATGCGTGAATTCTCGCTTCGAGCTATAATTGTGGCCAAACTAAATATTTTAAAATCATGGTTGTCCATAGGAGCCCCCTTGCTTCAGTCTTGGAGAGGGGAGATGATACAGCTTATGAGATTTGAAAGGTTGGAAGCAAAACGACAACCCCCCGCCAGAGAGAAACGATTCTTTCGCAGATGGGGCCCCTTTATGGACACATTGACTCCTAGAGCACGAGGCCATTTATTGAATATGTGAAAAGTAAAGCACGGACTTGATTAACAGGTTAAGAGACTGAGTTACCTCCAAAGGGGGGGGGGGGAAGGGAGAGGGTGGGTAGTAGATTAACCAAGGAAGGGGGGAGGTGGGAGGGGGATGGGAGGTAAGAAAGGTTAAAGGGTTGGAAGATTAGTTGTTAGTTGCAGAGACTTACAAAGTTGGGAGTATGTTGCACAACGTTGAATGTATATGTTTTCTGAAAAAATCAATAAAAATCATTTAAACATAAACTTTCCTAGAGTTACAATGGTAAGCCCACAAGAGCTGCTAAAACGATATTTCAAAGAAATTTTGCAGATTCCAGAAGAGAATTTACCTCCTCTCTCCCAGGCTTACTATGTACCTCAAAAACAACAAGATTTAGCACTACAACAACAAACTGCCCTGGACGTTACAAATCTTTTGGAAACTTCAGACACTGAACAAGCAACCGCTGCAACTTTGGTAGCCACGGTTGCACTACTCCCAGATAAGCAATGGCTGTTTAAAATGTTTTTTAAACGTAAAGATAAAATGTTTCTGGGTATGAAGATATTATTGTTTCCTGATGTCTCGAAAGACACACAAAAGAAGTGAAAACAATTCTTGATATTGAAGCCAGAAGTACTGAGGCTAGGTGCTACTTTTTACCTTAGGTTTCCTTGTAAATGCATAATCTACTATAATAAAACTCACCCTCAACATTCTGAAGACAACTTTCTGAAGTCACTCAGTCACTCACTGAAGGGTTCATGGATTCATGGTGGTGAAGCCAGAACACTGATCATGTCTCTCTGCCCCGCCCTTGCATGACGGACCAATCAGAAAAAACACCCTCAACATTCTGAAACACAAAGGACCATCACAACACTGTTCCCAGGCAACACTAGGCAACGTAAGACGGACCAATCAGAGGAAACTACGTGACAATAAGGGAGGAGCATTCCCCAGCATAATGGCTCATTATCTGTGCAGCATGGAGAGCACAGAACCACCGCTTGAACGAGAGAAGAATGTTCCTGCTGTGGGTATGTGCAAAAATTAGACCGGGGGGGGGGAGAAATTTTTAAATGCCTAATGCCAGTACTGAAGAGTGCCAGAGGGCCTATAGCACAGACTATGTTTGGGATCGCTTGACATGGAGTCAGAGGAGCAGGAAAACAATGTGCCCGTCACCATCTGGGACATGGGCGAACAAGACAAGCTGCGGCCCAGCTGGAAGGATTACCCGCGACCCAGCCAGCAGCAAACAGCGACCAAGGACAGCACAGCACATCCCCCAACCCCCAAGCAAAAAACAAAAAAAGACACACATCAACAACCTGCACACACACCGCACCCTCACACACTCGCACACAAAATAACTCTGTGACACATACACACACACACACACACACAAAAAGCTACATGCTAGCGCCCGTTTCATTGGTTTCGGAAACGGGCCTTTTTTACTAGTTTCCTATAAAGCGCAAAAATATGTTTTCATGGAACCATCTCAACTAACTACATTTGTATCTTCTAAGAGATCTGAAGGAGTGTGAATTTAAAGATAACCTTGCTTAATTTTCTCCTAGATGCTATTATTTCCTTTAACTTTTATTTTGAAATCCTCTTGTTTAATGAAATTCTCTCCCATTATAATGTGGACTTGAGTATTGAAGTTTGTTACTGTACCTCATACATTATTCTTCTATTTTCTTTTATATTGTTTACTTTCAGCAACACTTTCTATTCAAGTGTAAACTCCTTGAAATAATTGTATATGTATAAAAATTAAAAAAAAACAAAAAAAAAAAACCTCTCTTTTCGAACACAGACATAGCATCAGTCGTGCTCGTCACATAGCCAGGCCCATGCTCTTAAGCAATTATCTATTTGCTGAGCAGAGAGTGAACTAAGCAACTGCTTTCCTTCGGATTCTAATATGGAAATCTAGAGAGAATCAGTTTCTAAGCAGGAACTCTCCTCCCCATCCACAAATATAGAAGGAACTGGCTCAGTTGTATCACATCATGGCAAAATAGCTGCATTTAACTGACCATGCCCAGAAGGATTCTAGGCTGCATAGAGAGGGGTATAACCAGCAGAAGATGCCCCTGTACAAGTCATTGGTGAGGCCCCACTTGGAGTATTATGTTCAGTTTTGGAGGCTGTACCTTGCTAAGAACGTAAAAAGACGTGAAGCGGTTCAGAGAAAAGCAAACAAAATGGTATAGGGTTTGTGTCGCAAGATGTATGAGAAAAGACTTGAGGACCTGAACATGTTTACCCTGGAGGAATGGAGAGACAGGGGTGATATGATACAGGCATTAATTTACAAACAAACCTTTTCCAGAGACAGGAAGGTGGTAGAACCAGAGGACATAAATTGAGGTTGTAGGGGGGCCGATTCAGGAATAATATCAGGAAGTACTTTTTCACGGAGAGGGTGGTAGATACCTGGAATGCCCTTCCTTGGAGGGAGGGGGGTAGAGATGAAAATAACCAAAGAACAAAGCAGGGGATCCCTCTACAACGACATATCACAGCAGGCAAAAGTAGAGGCTGACCAAAGACGAATCACCACTGGAGATATAATCCAACAGCCTTTTATTGATGAAAAATAAAGAAAGGACCAGACATGGGCCGTGTTTTGACACATGCAAGTGCCTACATCAGGGGTCAAACAGTAAGCTCTATAGGTAAAAAATAATGAAATAATAATAAAGGAAAACGGTGAACAAACATGTATGGCAGTGTACAAAAATACAAAATATAATTTAAACCATGTACATAATTATCAACATATAAATTAAAAACATGAATTATCAACATATAAAATTGAAAAAATTTTTTTTATTAAAAAACAATGTTTAGTAAAAAATAATTAAAAATGAATACAAAAAATAAGTAATAAAAAAATCACACATATACTGTTGAGAAACAATAATTAAAATGCAAGCTGATAATATTCTGCCCTTGCAGAAACAGGAAGGTCCCGCCCTCATTTCCTGTTTCTGCATGAGGGCGGGACCAGAGCTGAGAGAGAAAGAAGGGCCGAGCCTGCATGCGTTGTACCGCTGCTGCCGGCCGCAGTAACCCAGACGGGGTAAGTGAAGATGACTTTTCAAAAACGGAGGGAGGGGGCCTGCAACAGGAAGGGAGGGATGACGATCCTGGAACTCCGGGGAAGGGGGGACCCTGGAACTGGGAGGGAGGGAGGGGGGACCCTGGAACTGGGAAGAACGGAGGGTGGACCCTGGAACTGGGAGGAATGGAGGGTGGACCCTAGAACTGGGAGGGAGGGGACGGCCCTGGAACTCAGAGGGAGGGAGGGAGGGGGGACGGCCCTGGAACTCAGAAGGAGGGGGGCCTTGAACTGGGAGGGAGGGAGGTGGGCCTGGAACTAGGAGGGAGGCAAAGGAAAGAGGAGGATTGCTGCACCACAATGGATGGAGGGGGCAGGGGAGAGATGCTGCACATGGATGGATGGAGGGGGCAGGGCACAGAGGACGTTTGCTGCATATGGATGAATGCAGGGGACAGAGCATAACTGGTGCACACGGGACACACACTACACTCTCTCACTCACACAGACAGACACACACATTCTGCCTCTCAATCACACACTGTCTCTCTCTCTGACACTCTTTCTCTCTCACATATACTCTCTGACACATACTCATTCACTCTCTCACACATATTCACTCTCTCTCACACATACTCTCTCCTAACAGGTCCCTTAGAAACATAATTGCCATTAGAGGACAACCTTGCTAGCGCCCGTTTCATTTCTTGCAGAAACGGGCCTTTTTTTTTTACTAGTTAATAATAATACCCATCAAAGAAAAAACATCAACATAAAAAAGAAGAACACCAGGAGTATACGGAGAAATATATGCATATGTCTGGTATTCTACAAAATGTAAATGAAAACCAAATGTAAGTAAAAACCAACATTTAATTTTTTAAAATTTTTTTTAAAAATTGAAGAATGTGGACCTAATATGTGGCACGTTCTCTATTATAAAGACACCAAATTTGTTTGTGGTCGGTACTGAGCTATAAATGCGACATCCTTATAAGTTGTACTTATAAGAGAGAACAACATATGGGAGATGAAGAAAGTTCAGAATCGACTACAAAAAATGGGAAACGATCCCATCATTACACTTACCTAGATGGAGGCGCAGGACCACAGCTCTGCTCATGTACGAAGCTGTAGACCGTCCGAAATACTTGAGCACTAAAAACTATAAGAATACAAAACGTTTAGAAAACCAGGCTTGTGAAACCTCTGCTGTATTGTTTACATAAGTGAACTGTTAACTCAAAGAGTAAAAGACTAACATTGAAACCATATTTTAACGTTGAAACTCATTATACAGTGAAAGCGCGCCAAAAGGACTTATAGAGGAACGCCGACATCTAATGCAGGGGAGAAGGATTTCTCGTTGTGATGGACCAACCAAACATAGGAGAAACATTAAATCTAGACTGCATATGTAAAAATAGGAATAGGAACTTACCAAATGGACAAGCACTTGCAACGACTGTAGGAACAAATCTCGCAAAAGAGGAAGTGACAACGGTGTCGACGTATTTAAAGGGCATACATCGCATATGCATGAGCAACTAATAAATAATGCATAATCTTACTTTCTGTAGGACCCGGATTTGAAACTAAGAAGTGTGTCAATCAATATCTCTTGTTGTTAACAACAGGGGAAATAATAGGCTGAAAAGGTACGTCCAAAAAAAATATATATTGAAATACAAAAATATATATATAAAATAACACAATTAAGAAATGGACCAGCGATCACAAAATAAAAGACAAAAAATAAGAATGGAAGATAAAAAAAATAATATATAAAAAATATATAATATATATCTACATATAGAAACATGATGGCAGATAAAGGCCATATGACCCATCCAGTCTGCCCATCCTCTGTAACCCCTCATTCTTCCTGTTCCTAAGCCCTTGAGATATAAAATATATGCACAAATTGCAGCAATGCAAATGTTATGAACTTAGAGACAGGGAGTCACCTGGCATTAGATTCATGCCTGAATTTATAAACACCTATTAGTCATCATTGATTTATAAAAATAAGAGCGTCTTAAATGCACACTGGATCATAATCTGATGTTGTGCACAATGTCACTAAATTGAATCTATAACACTACATTGTGTTGGATTATTATCTCCAGTGGTGATTCGCCTTTGGTCAGCCTCTACTTTTGCCTGCAGAGGGAGAGGGGTAGAGATGAAAATAACAACAGAAATTAAAAATGGGATAAACACAAAGAACAAGCTTAGCAATAATTAGATGGCAATACCAGTAATTGGGAAGTAAAGCCAGTGCTTGGCAGACTTCTACAGTCTGTGCCCTGGAAATGGCAAGTGCAAATTAAGATCAAGTAAAATGTATGTAATATCACATCATACCTTATAAGATGAGTTTATCTTGGGCAGACTGGATACCAATACATCTCTTGTATAACGCTATATCCCCATAGCTGGGTCCAATGCCATTCACAGTAATGGCACAGAAAAACATCACAAAACTAACAGATTTCCAACAATTTCCCATAAAAATTTTAAAACCTCATTAAAGATTATTATTAAATTTTAAAAAAAGTCTTAAGCTTTTTATGACAAGCAAAATAATTTGACTTTTAATACCTGAAGCTAAAGGATTCCATTTAGAGATCACAAAGGAAGAAAAAAATAGAGCCAGCTATCCTGGAACATCTCACTCCTTTGGTACTTAAAGTGCATAGTACCTTCAAAGACTGTAATTGGGAAGAAGATATAGAGAAAGGTACACAAATTAGTCAAGTTCGGATGTGAAGCCATAAATAGCCAGAAAGATCATGCAAACAGATTTCAACAATATTATCTCGCAAACCAGAAGCCAGTGCAGTTTAATCATATAAAGAGAAATACTATCACATTTTTTAAGCCTAAAAATCAATCTAGCTCAGGTGTCTTGAATGAGCTGAAGTTCTCTCAGGAGTTCACAGAAAGGCCTGAGTAAAGAGCGTTAACAATAATCGAGTTGTGTCAATACGAGCATCTGAACAAAAAAAAAGCCGAATAATAAAAAAAAGTCTTACCTATCTGTATGACTAATTGGAACTGACCCTCAATATAGAGTAACCAGAAGGAGGTTGGTGAAACGCAGATGTGTGTGCAGTATCTGTTCTGAATTTGAATGAAAAGAGCCTCGGTGATAGAAACCTAAGTTGATGCAAGAAATTTACCAATTGTAAGACAATACCAAAAACGGCATGACCAGGTAACACTAGTAAGTAACCAACCAGCACCGTGCAGGTGAGCCAGATAGAAACACATGTGAATAGGGCTAACCCATAAAGAAGGCGCAGAAACAGAGTAGTCATCCAGAGAATAACTACTGATGCTCTACCACAAGACCCCCACCAATATCCCAAAATGGATAATATCAGGATATGGTTCTTTTACTACATGCTAATACTATGGATAAAAGGGTTACAAGTTGCCTCACTCAATGAATGGAACAAAATCCCTGTACTTTTCAGCTACACAATCCCCACCATCAACTGGAAAGACCAAAGTACAAAAACTGAAACAAACCAGAGACCAACATCCCAACCAATACAAAAAAGATAAATATGAATAACAATCATAATGACCAAAATAGCATAAAAGCATAGAACACACAATTACAAACTGTTAAGTGTACCAACATCAACAACGATACATATTTACCAATAAAGGTTATATATTAATGCAAGGTCAGCGATAAATAAGTCAGCCATAATCAGATTAGATTCAAACAGAACTAGGTATACCATTCATAACAGAAACATGGCTGCACCTTCAAGATGACCCAGTATTGCTTGGCGTATGCCCACCGGGATATAAAAACACACATCAACAGAACCAAAAAGAAAGGAGGTGGGATTGCTCTAATATATAAATCCTTTTTCAAAGTAGAAACGGAGTGGCCTAGTGGTTAGGGTGGTGGACTTTGGTCCTGGGGAACTGAGGAACTGAGTTTGATTCCCACTTCAGGCACAGGCAGCTCCTTGTGACTCTGGGCACTTAACCCTTCATTGCCCCATGTAAGCTGCATTGAGCCTGCCATGAGTGGGAAAGCGCGGGGTACAAATGTAACAAAAAAAAAATAGCTGAACATATATCCTTTACTATTGAAATTATGAATACAAAATTACAGACTGAACACTAACTGATCAATTATGCTACATCCTTTTCTACTGCCCTCCAGGAAGCTGGTCCAACACCCTAGATGACTTCATAAACTTTGTATCAAACATCTGTACCAACTTCTCGAATGCCCTCCTCCTATTTGGTGATGTCAATCTTCATCTAGAAAAAGTACATAACACCAACACAAGGTTTCTAATTGACTTCCTGAACCAACGGAACTTTGAAACAGCACCAGCAACTTCATCACACACAAAATGGCCACCAACTGGATGTATTAGCACACAGCCAACAACAACCACATACTAGAAAATCATAACTGGGAAAAGGTACAATGGACAGAGCACAACAAACTCACCTTCACACTTCAATGGAAAGAGAAAGGTAAGAACTGAGGACACCACACACTGTCCTAACTAGAGATAAAAGTGGATAACCATAGTTTCTGGTCAACAGCACAAAATGATTAAACAAACATAATACCTACTAGCACTTACTTCATGAGAAACTGGGACAAACTAAGCAGAAACACACTGAATGAAATAGCACCATTCAAAATGAAAACAAAGCAGAAAAAAGACAACTATGTCTATGGTTCGAGGAACTACTAGAAATTACAAAACTGCAGTAAACTGGAAAGAAAATAGGCCAAAAACAAAACAGATATGAACAAAAAACCACATGGAGGAAAGCTCGAAATAAGTACAGACATGTCATAAAAAGAGCCAAAGCGGAACACTACAGTTCATATGTACACACAGAAGAGATAAACACACAAAAAATGTATGAACTAATGAATAATGTGCTAAATAAACAAGCTCTGCTAACATCAAACGAAATACCACCAACAGCAAACAAACTCACACAATACTTTGAACAAAAAATAAACATTAGATCAAGCCTAGCCGCAACACAAACATCCCTCACAGATTTCCTACACACATGTGAAACCAAAAATGATCACATCAAGGCAGTGGTCCTCCTTTAAGATACTCACAACCAGCAAAAGCACTATTGACAAAATACGCACATGCCAACTGTGTACTAGACAGCTGTCAAAACTACATAATGAAAAATCCACCAGACTGGTTCATTAAACGCCTAACAGAATACATAGCATACATGTTCTCAAACAGTCATTTTCCTTCTGACAAGGGCAGCATAGTCCTCACTCCAATCCCTAAAAACGCTACCAACAAGATTAATGAACTCACAAACTATAGACCTGTGGCCTCAATACTATTGCTGACAAAAACGATGGAGGGACTAGTAGCACAACAACTAATGGAATACTTAACACACTTCTCAGTCCTTCATAGATCTCAGTCTGGCTTGAGACCATTCTATAGCACTGGGACAGTCATAACCACCCTGATAACAGAATTCAGAAGAATAATAAGCCAAGGTTAGTCAATACTACTAGTACAATTTGATATGTCAAGCGCCGTTGACCTAGTAGACCACATAACGCTAATGACTCTATGATACAGGAATAACTGAAGCAGTAGCAGTATGGTTTAACGGTTTTCTAAGAACTTTACCCTATCTAGTCAAGATGGCAAATCAGTTTTCAGCCTCCTGGAGCCCTGAATGCGGGGGGGGGGGGGGGGGGGGTACCATAGGGCTCCCTGATATCACCAATATTATTCAATATCATGATGGCATCCCTTGGCAAGAAACTGGAAAAAATGGGATTTAACCCATTTATATATGCTACTTTTCAACAACAGTACCACTGAAATACTAGACAAGGCCAAAAAAAAGGGCTGGACCTTATGGAAAATTGAGCCACAATTCTCAAACTAAACTGAGACAAAACCAAACTCCTGGTTTTATCCAGCCCACAAAACCCCAATACCTATCAAAACCTCACAACAGACCAACAAACATACCCAAATGAAACACAATTGAACATACTAGGAATAATTCTTGACAAACACCTATCTCTTGAAAACCAGGCTTCTGCAGTTATGACAAAAAGCTTCAAAACACTATGGAAACTGAGAAGGATCAGAAATTACTTCCCCAGACAATCATTCTGTCTTATAGTACAGACGCTGATACTGTCCCAACTAGACTACTGCAATGCAGCATACATAGGACTGCAAAGAAAACCTACTAAAATCACTGCAAACCATCAAAAACACAGCAGCGAGACTGATATTCAAAAAATTGAAATATGACAGACAGCCCCACTGCTTAAACCGCTACACTGGCTCCCAATCAAGGCCAGACTATTTTTCAGAACAAGCACAATCATTTTCAAAATACTGTTTGGTATGTCTCCAGACTACATGCTAGACTTGATCACCAAGAAATGCAAACCCAGAAACCAGGGGTTACCTACTACTTCACCTGCCCGACTGCAAAAACATTACCTAGAAATCCATCTACACGGTGAGATTCATTTACCTGGGCTCCAAATGGTGGGACTCAATCCCTAAGATCATAAGAAGCATCAGAGATGCTTCTTATGAAAAGAACTAAAGACCTATCTTTTTTATTTTATTTGGTAAATTTGTATCCCACATTTTCCCACCTATTTGCAGGCTCAATGTGGCTTACATAGTACCGTAAACGGCGTTAGCTGATTCCGGTATGAACTAATACAAGTATGAACAATGACAAGGTGATATTGTGGTAGAAAGAGGTACATGTGTAGTAAATACAATTGGGGGAACATTAGAGGAAGAGTAAGGTAGGATATGTCTATTACGGTCTTTGGTTTCGTTATGTCG
Source organism: Microcaecilia unicolor (assembly GCF_901765095.1). Taxonomy (NCBI): domain Eukaryota; kingdom Metazoa; phylum Chordata; class Amphibia; order Gymnophiona; family Siphonopidae; genus Microcaecilia; species Microcaecilia unicolor. The sequence continues at coordinate 30,009 of NW_021963883.1, forward strand.
CAGGTATCCAGGTTTTTTATGTTGGGTCGGTGGGAAATGCTTTTCTGAACAGGTCTGTTTTTAGTGCTTTCCGGAAGTTTAGGTGTTTTTTTTTTTTTAATTTATAGAACTCTTTATTTAGTATTGAGAGACATAACATGAATAAAAGCAAAATTAAACATCAGCCCACAAATGGCTACGTATAGTTCAACAAATGAGGTTAACAACCTCCAAATAGTGTTAACAATAAGCAATTAACTCTCAAACCATATACACTACATGCCCTTGTACTTCTAAGATTTCTAACCAGTTTTAGTAAATATCATCCCCCTCCCCCCCCCCCCAAAAAAAAAGGGGGGACCCCCCCCTACCCCCCTCTCCACACTCTCAAGCTTCCATCATGAGCAATGTTTCAAGAAAGGATCCCATATAGCTTTCCACTTAGAGTGTGACAACGAATTGCCCAGAGTCTCTCCATTTCACATATATACCATAACTTATTTAACCAAGGAAGGTACCAAGGGCGATTTCCATTGAGCAGCCAAAGTGACCCGAGCCGCTAACATAACATGGCAGACTAATAGAGCCTGCGATTTGTTTAGGCCAGGGGGACTCAATGGAAAAAGAAAATATTCAGGTGCCCACTTTATAGGTTTAGACAACCAACTCTGTAGTCTATATTGAATTGCCTTCCAGTAAGCTCTCACTTTTGTACATGACCACCACTAATGTTCCATGGTTCCTGCCTGACCACATGCCCTCCAACACAATGGTGAAACTGCAGGGAACATGTGATGAAGGCAATCTGGAGTAAGGTACCACCTATATACAACTTTTTTTTTATTATGCATTTATAATTTTATACAAGACATCTTGCATTCAGTAACACGAAAGAAAATCATTAAACATTAGGCAATTTCCAACAAATATAGGAAAAAATATATACTTCTTAGACCACAATATGGTAGGGGGAAAAAGATGAAAATTGAGGAGAAAAACAAATTAACATACATTTTAAAGAAAATAGGCCTGCCCAAAAATGCCATCATTATCTAAATCTTAATCAGTTATTCCTTCATTAACAATACCATCTAGTTAACTATTTGTTTTGCATTCAAAAATTTTTGTAATTGATTGGGATCAAAAAAAGCATATTTGTTTCCTAAATATTTAACACAACACTTACAAGGGTAAGCAAGTAAAAATTTAGCACCCATACTCTTAACTTCTTCCCTAAAAGCCAGGAATTTTTTCCTCTTATCTTGTGTTGTTTTTACCACATCTGGGTATATCCAAATCTTTTGACCACAGAAAAGCTTTGCTGAATTTTTAAAGTATAATCTAAGTAAAGCTTTCAAGTCCTGTTTGAATATAAAGAACACTATTAAAATTCTTCTTGCTTCTATCTCCGACATGGAGTCCTCCAGCAGAGCAGTTAAATCTTGTATCCCGTCAGCAAGTAAATTTTGTGAAGTCTCTGATTTCGCATTTATTGCTTTTGGAGGTAAAGGTGGAATTGCCTCCTGAGGGTATCTAAGAATCTCTACCAGATATTTCTTTTAAAAAATCCAATGGGGTAAGTTGCTACAGGAAAATTTAGTACTCTCAGGTTTAATTGGCGATTATGATTTTCGATTTGCTCAAGTCTTCTAGAGACTATTAATTTATCTTTTATAAGAGTTTCTGTCGTCGTTTTTAAATTTACCACTTCTGTCTGCAATTGTGTTATTTTCGAGTCAGTATCCTGTCTCAAAATCTCCAAAGATAATGCAATTGTTTCTACTTTACTTACTAAAGAAGAAGTATCTTGTGCTGTTTTAGTAAGTGTTGCAGACATTTCTTGTATTAAGTCCCAGATGGATTGTAATGACGCCAGCTTGAGAGGCCCTGTTACCGTCTCATAAATCTTATCTACTGCCACAATCTGTCGTGGGGGACCACCGTCAGAATTACCCCTGCCCTCACCTTCTGGTTGCCAAGTATTCCCAACCGCTCCACGAAGCTCAGCAGGACAAGGTGGTGGATAAAAACCCAGCGGCGATAAAGATGTTTCAGGCCCTACTAGATCTGCCGCTCCTCCAGCAGAGCTATCATCAGGGCTCGCTCCGGTTTGTAATGGAGTGCTCGTCGCGTATCTAAGGATCGTCTGCTGAGTCAGGGTAGGCATTAGGGTTGACGGTGGTAAACCTTTTACCGCCCCCTTCCTCTTAGTGTGCGGCATTTGGTAAAAAGTAATCTTGTCAAGCAAGAGAATGAGGCTCTAAAGCAGACGCCGCTTGATACGCGATCAAGCGCTGGGCGCCATCTTGACTCCTACCCCCACCTATATACAACTTTTACCACATTTCCTTTAAGAAGAACAGAAATAGAAATCCTGTGCAAAGCATTTTCAATCACATTCCAATCATCTTCCCCCAACGTCACCCCTAACTCCTGAAGCCAATGCTGCAAGTGGGGCCGCAATTGCCTACGTTGATAGTCATACAAACAAGATCTTCAAGAAAGGAGTCTTCTCGAGACACCTTAGCCTTTATTTCAACAGCAGAAAGAAAATGTTTCAGTTGTGCATACACAAAAAATTCCATTGGTAAAATCGCAAACTTCTCAGCCAAAACATTAAAAGGAATGAGGGCTGCACCATCAAAAAGTTGACTCCAGGTCTCAAGTCCCCTAGAAAACCATCTAGAAAAGTGCCCTAATTCTAGACCAGGAGGAAAAAGTGGATTATGTATTATTGGTGTAAGTCTAGATAAAACTGAGTCAGGCTTGGTAAAGAGTTCATCCCAATAGTAAAAGGTCACCATAACCGATGGGCACACATCCCTATTTATAGCAGGAAGCCGACGCGGAAGCCACATTAATGAGCGTAGCATGCAAGACACCACCGAAGCCTGTTCCAAAGCTATCCACAGCTTTTGAGGGCTAGAATAAAACCATTTGAGAGCAGAACGAGCTTGTGCCGCCTTATAATACCAATAAACATTGGGAACGCCCTTTCCTCCTTGTTTTTGGTCCCTATAAAGTAAGGATCTAGGGAGTCGCGGGCTTTTATTAGATCATATAAAACGGAGAAGACGATTCTGCACCCCCGAAAGGAAATTGCATGATAAACGGAGAGGGATGACCTGAACGAGATACATCAGACGTGGTAAGACATTAATTTTCAATGTCGCTATTCTACCAAATCCAAGAAGACAGGAGGAGCCTCCACGGAAAGTCAAAGCAAACCAGCAAAAGTAGAGGCTGACAAATGCGCAAACCAATAGGGAGATAATATCAAAAAACAGTTTATTCTGAATATTCATATCAAGGACCCAACACGGTCCGTGTTTCGGCGCCAAAGCACCTGCCTCAGGGGTCACAATCAACTTTCTACAAAAAACTGGACAAATCAAGAACATAATATTAAGAGATTTCAAATAAAATATACCCGCCTTAATAAAATATGTAGCCAAACATATACGGACATTCATAATAGTATTGCACATTTGTAAATATATTATAATTATGTGAGCAGATATTGTGGACAGAGAAACACCAAACATTAAAAAGTGATAACTGTCAAATAAATGACTGATTTATTTGAGTTATCACTTTTTATTGTTTGGTGTTTCTCTGTCCACAATATCTGCTCACATAATTATAATATATTAACATAATTTATCATTATATATTTACAAATGTGCAATAGTATTATGAATGTCCGTATATGTTTGGCTATTCTACCAAACCATGATATGTCTAAAGTACTCCAGGCGTCCAGATCTTTGTATAATTCCCGCACCAGAGGAGGGTAATTAGCCGAAAATAAATAAATAAACCATCCCCAAAACTGTAGATTTATCTTCAGCTGGAAATACCTTCTTCCCAGAGAATATAAGTTGCTTAGGTGTAACAGTTCCAGAGCTTTTAAACCGAAGCACCTTGGTTTTACTTGAATTCAATTTCAACATGTTTTTCAAGGCCCAGTGTTGGGCTCTTTCCATGCAGAACGACACCCTGGCAACAGTATCTTTCAGCTCATCAAATACAGGTAATACCATTACAATGTTGTCTACATAGGACAACAATAACTCATCAAATTCCAGTTGAAGTTTTCCCAAGGAAACAATGAAAAAGCCAAATAATAATGGTGACAGGAGAGAACCCTGTGGAACACCATAGCTCAGAAACCAATATTTGGAACAAAAATTATTCTTGCACATGCAATAACTGTGATGAGATAAAACCTTCTGAAACCATTTGAAACAGGCCCTAACAATACCCGCAGCACTCAGTTTGTCCAACAATAAGACATGACCCACTGCATCAAATGCAGCAGATATGTCAAATTGGAATAATATGGACTGTTTCCCATACTTAATTGTTTTTTTTAACATAGGTAGTAAGAACTAATAAGAGTTTCATTACTGTGACCTCGTCCCTGGTCTAAAACCAAATTGTGAAAAATGTAGGCAATAAAATTTGTCCAAATATTCTGCAAAATTGCCCAAGTATGTTTTGTAAAAAGTGGGATACTGGCCACCAGATTATAATTAGCTGGTAAGGAAATATCTAAATCATTACCCTTAGGTATAGGGGTCAAGATTATTTTCCCCATATCCTTCAGTAAAGATCCCTGCTGTAATAAATTATTGATACCCAAAGTAAGCCAGTGTATAAAAGCCAAGAGAGCATCCAAAAACAGATATGCAGGGCAGATGTCTAAATGACCAAGAGTGAGAAACTTTCTTTAAGAGAAGTTTAACCTCATCTACAGAGAGAAGACAGAATTTATTCCAGATTTGATCTACACAACTCCCTTAACATTTAAATCAATATTGATTACATTGGACACAGGACTCATTTGTTTCAGATCAGTATGTATCTGATCCACTTTAGATGAAAAATAATCAACTAATTCCTGAGCTGAGGGTTGAGACAAATGAGACACTTCCAAAGATGAAGCTAGTCAATTTTTTCACAAACTGAAAAATCTTAATATCCAAAGTATCAGAATCAGCCATTTTACTATAATATTGTTTCCTAGCTTCATCAGTTTTCCTTGTATAGCAATTAAACTACATCCTCCAGGAATGTATAACATTCAAATCACTCGTCTTACGCAACAATCTCTCAAAGTGCCAACAGTCTTTATCTGCCATCATCTGTTATGCAACTGATACAGGGAACTTAATCTGGACATCCTTAGTTAGCATCCTCAATGCATATCTGTGTCCCAGTAGCTTCCCTCATCTGTGAAACACTGCCACTGGACCTAATTATTATCACATCATGAATAAGAAGAGCTGTCTCACCTAATATTGGGAAATCTTGTTCTGCTAAGTGTGCCCTATGTAGGTCCAGTGCCTCCTCTATTTTCAATGAGGCCTCTATATATAGCATCTGCCACTCATAAAAATGTTTGACAGGTTCTGGAAATTCAAGAAGTTGTTCTAACAATTTCACTAATTCATTTATTTTCCCCCTTATATGTCCTTATATCTAGGATACCATCTTCACTTAATACTGTCTACTTAACCTGGAATGTGCTCAAAACTGGTGTACTGAACCCTCACAATTACTCTTGCCATTTAGGCTGCTTGTTTGTACAACACTAAAATACAGAAACCCAATCAGGCTGTTAACAAAGAACAATATGATTTTATACTACGCTCTTACAGAAACGTATTGTGCCAATTAAAACAATAGAGGTACTAACAAGCTAGCACTATGTCACAAAATGCCTAGGTGCCTGCCTGGGGTTACCCCACAGCCACTTAGAGGTCTATCCCCAGCATAGCTTGGGTCTGTCTACATCTGCCACTTGTGCGCTATACTAGCACTCTCCTCCCACCGACTGGGTCTCAAGTGCCTCTGGGCAAGTCTCCCGCTCTCAAATTATCGCCAGTAATTTCTAGGTTACTGGAGTCCACACTCCCAGTGGTCCCACAGTTCCCAGAAAGCACTGACAGACCCAACACACAAACCACCAGGATTCTTTATCAGTCCAGACAGGCAGAGGCAATAAACTGAAAGTTTATTGTCTTAAAAGTATTGAACAATGAACAGAAAAAGTGCAATCAGCAAACAATAACAGGTAACTGAACTGTGGATCAATTATAAAACTAAACATTTGTTTACTTTCTAAAAAGTACCTGGGGAGATCAGGACATACAACTGTTTACAGAGCCTCAGCAAAGTGCTCCTACTCTCTTTTCTTCCTGGCTAAGACTGGGGCAAAAGCCAGTACATTCCAAATGAAACTGAGCTCCTAGGCCAATCATAGTCCAGAATGACAAGTTTGAAAGTATACTGCAGACTGCCTTTCCAAAAGGCTTAAACGAAGAAAACAACCTTGCTTCTGCAGCAGCTTCAAAACATGCATCACCTGCTGGCCAAACTAGAGAAATACACTTCAAGAATTAAGGCAGCTTCACTGTCTTAAAAATCCCACTGTTCTTTCATACACTGTGTTTATCACTTCAAAGTCAGGATGTTCTGGGAACATGTACAGCCAAAAATAAATTGAAGAAATTAAACCAAGGTTAAATCCACACTAAGCTTGCCAGTGTTATTGTACTGTAATTATACTGAGTTTATCTTTGTTGGGCAGACTAAATGGAACGAAAAGGTCTTTATCTGCCATCATCTACTGTGTTACTATGTAATTACTATCTCAGTGGAACGTCCATCTGTAGTGGAGGAGCTACAGGCTACTGCCTCCTAACAATGACAGAGCAATGAGGGACGAATAGAATGTGGGTAATTGTATGTACTCCAATATTACTTATTTAGTTAGGTTGCATCCCTCTGGTATGCAAACCTGAGGTCAGTCGCTCGCTCACTCCTGAATGATACTGACAAGCAAGGAAACAAGCCAGTTATTCTACAAATAGAAGCTCTTTATTTACAAGCAAGTAAATAACCAAAAGTGAAAACACAGATATGTAGCAGCATCTAAAAATTATATGAAAATGCAAGGTAGTTCAGGAAGGACTAAAAGACAAATGTTCTTATCAGAAAATTAGTCAGAACAAACACACACACAAGCCCTGGTTTAGGCCCTGCAGCCAGGCATCCTGTTGTTACCCTTTAGTAATAACAAAACAGGCATAAAACCTGGATGTAGATGAGAGTAGCAGATGATGGCAGGTAGCTCCTTGTGTTCCACGCTGAAGAGATGAGCAGAGAGTTCATGAGTTGTGGTGCAGGTGCTAGTTACAGCTCAAGATCTGAGGACGGAATTAAATGTTTTCCGATCTCCAAGCTGCTCCTTTTATCTTCATTTTGTCAGGGGTCATGTCCCTCAGGATGTGGTAAGAAAATAGTTCTGGATTCAGATGTTGTTATGACTTGAACCACAAGACTGCTCCTTTTACGTCATTCTGGAAGGTTTTCTCTGAACCCCAGGTTCTGCAAATGCTGAGTCAACTTGTTCAGGAGTTACTGTTCCAAAATAATAAGTACATGTTGCCATGACTGCCCACTTAGTGTAACAGTCAAGTGGGACAGGGGACTTTCCTACTGACATTGCAGACCTTGGCAGCTACTGACAAAGTTCAGGCTTAATTAAGGCATCTGAATTATGGATTGCAAGAGGTATAACAACAAGCTCTGTTATGCTATAGGCAGGGGTCTTACCTTTACAAATTTAAAAGGAACCAAAAGAGTGATATCACCAGCACAACTGTAATAAGAAATCCCTTTACCAACTTTGAATCAAACGTTGCCATGTTAAAGAGAATTGGTGAGAAGAGGGAAAGATTTAAACAGGACATATTACTAAAAGCAAGAATGTCAAAGCTGATGACCTTTTATATGGCTACTGGTAATGGTATTGGACAAAAAACCCAAACTGTGTAGATAATTCTTACATTCTATTGTATCAGGGTCTCTAAAATAGTCTAAGTGCAAATTGGCACGTTTTCATATATAATAAAGACTGAATAATAAAATTATATAATTTTCTACTGGTAATCCAGCTACCTAGTGGTCTATTAAAAAAAAAAATACCTCCGACAGTTTGTTTTAATGAACAATCTTATATTTGACAGACTAAGGGGCTCACTTAAAAAAAAAAAAAAGTCCAAAAAATGTCATAAGGTGGCAGGACATTTTTCACTCAAAAATGTCCAAGTTGCAATTAGCACCCCGATTTTAGTTGTCTCCACAGTTCATCCAAATTTTAAGAGGACATGTTTTGGCCAGGACAAGGGTAGCACCAAAAGGTAGATGTTTTTCTGTAATAATGGAAGAAACTTATGTCTAGTGCCAAAATTAAGATGTTTTTTCAATGTTTCAATCATGTCTAAGTGATCAAAAGGTGCCCTAAATGATCCAATGTGCACTGGAGGGGTAAAGACATAACCCTCTTACTCCCTCTCATCTCCCAAAGATGTTAAAGAAACAGTACATACCAGCCTTTATGACAGCTTCAGATGTTATGGCCAGTCCTATTAGAGCAGCAATCAGGTCCCTGGAGTATTAGTGGTCGGTGCAGTGGCCTGTAGAAAAGAAGACCCAGGCCCATATCCCACTCTAACTGGTACACTTGTGGTAGAAAGTGTGAGCCTTCCCCCCCCAAAACCCTACTGTGCCTACATACAGGTGATACCTGCAGGCATAAGTGCTATTGTAGTGGTGTACTGTTGAGTACAGTAGGTTTTGGAGAGCTCACTGTACAGTATAAAGAGGGTAAGGGTGAGATGTGTATCTGGGAAATTTTATGTGAAGTCCACTGCAGTGCCCCCTATGGTGCACTACTGCTCTGCTATGATGCTGTATGGCCAGTCTACTAAGAATGCTGGCCCTCCATATATCCCAATGGCTTGTTTTTGTGCAATTTTCTCTTGGATTTTTCTTTTCTGAAAATGGTCCTAAAAGATAGATGTACTATGCACAAAAACATCTAGTAAATGGGCATTTTTGAAAAAAAAAAAAAAAGAGAAGTTTTTCTGGTTTGAAAATGAACATGTTCGATTCTGGATTTTTGGACGTTTTTCATAAAATGTCCAAAATCAGATTTAAACGTCATATCAAAATTCCCCCTCCACGGCTTGTAAGGATGGATCATTTAATGAACTCAACAAGGTTATATTTAAAAAATAAGAAATATTAACCCCCCCCCCCCCCCCCCAATGAGGTTGGTGAATTATCTTAGAACTTGGGGAGGGGGGCAGAGTTCAAGATGGATCAGATCATCTTGAAGCTGCAACTAGGATTCTGTAATAAAAAATAAACCAGGTTGGTTTTCCATTATCCAGTCATTAATAACGTAAGAATTAATACATAAAGACCTAGCATTTATATAGAAGCAAGGTATCGGTAATAGAGAACTAAGAGATTAACAATACGGATCTTTAAGTATGGGTCACAAAATTTTTTTCCCTGCCATCTTTATAATCTTGCATTCCTTTTCCTTTGACTTACAATAACCACTACAGGTTGAAACTGATAACAGCAGTCAATAAGTGGACAATGGTTCTTAAGTAAAAAGAAGTAGGTAAAATAACTGGAATAGTAAAGTCCTTCTTAATTGTCTTAGAAAGGGGTAGCATTGTATGTTAAGGAGAGCCTTGAATCAAATAGATTTAAAATTCTGCAGGAAACAAAACACATCTTGGAATCCTTATGGATTGAAATTTCACGTGTAAAGGGGAAAAGGATAGTGATAGGAGTGTACTACCGTCCGCCTAGCCAGGATGAACAGAAATGTAAAAGAAAATTAGGGAAGCAAACAAACTGGGCAACACAATAATAATGGGTGATTTCAAATACCCCGATATTGACTGGGTAAATATGTAACATCGGGGCATGCTAGGGAGGTAAAATTCCTTGACGAAATCAAGGACTGCTGTATGGAGCAGCGGGTACAGGAGCCAACGAGAGAAGGAAAAATTCTAGACCTAGTCCTTAGTGGAGCGCATGATCTGGTGCGGGAGGTAATGGTGCTGGGACCACTTGATAACAGTGATCATAATATGATCAAATTTGATATTAGCTTTGAAGTAAGTACACACAGGAAATCCAATACGTTAGTGTTTAACTTTAAAAAAGGAGACTATGATAAAATGAGAACAACAGTAAAAAAAACAACAACAGAGGAGCGGCTGAGAGGGTCAAAAATTTACATCAGGTGTGAATGCTGTTCAAAAACACCATCCTGGAAGCCCAGGCCAAATATATTCCGCGTATTAAAAAAGGAGGAAAGAAGACCAAATGACAGCCGGCATGCTTAAAAAGTGAGGTGAAGGAAGCTATTAGAGCTAAAAGAAAATCCTTCAGAAAATGGAAGGAACCGACTGAAAATAATAAGAAACAACATAAGGAATGTCAAGTCAAATGCAAAGCGCTGATAAGGAAGGCAAAAGGGGACTTTGAAAAAAAGATTGCGTTGGAGGTAAAAACACGTGGAGGGGCATAATCAAACGGGGACGACCATCTCTAAGGGCGCCCATCTCTAAGGATGTCCCGGTGAAGGGGCGGGGAAACCCATATTATCGAAACAAGATGGGCGTCCATCTTTCGTTTCGATAATACGGTCGGGGACACCCAAATCTCAGCATTTAGGTTGACCTTAGAGATGGTCGACCTAAATGTTGAGATTGTCGTCCCTGGTTTTTGGCGATAATAGAAACCGAGGACGCCCATCTCAAAAATGACCAAATCCAAGGCATTTGGTAGTGGGAGAAGGTAGCATTCGTAGTGCACTGGTCCCCCTCACATGCCAGGACACCAAATGGGCACCCTAGGGGGCACTGCAGTGGACTTCACAAATTTCCCAGGTGCTTAGCTCCCTTACCTTCGGTGCTGAGCCCCCCAAACCCCCCACCACCACCACTGTACACCACTACCATAACCCTAAGGGGTGAAGGGGAGCACCTACATGTGGGTACAGTTGGTTTCGTGTGGGTTTTGAAGGGCTCATATTTACCAGCACAAGTGTAACATGTAGGAGGGGGGGATGTGCCTGGGTCCGCCTGCCTGAAGTGCACTGCACCCACTAAAACTGCTCCAGGGACCTGCATAGTGCTGTCATGGAGCTGGGTATGACATTCGAGGCTGGCAAAAAAATGTTTTAAATTTTGTTTTAGGGTGGGAGGGGGTTGGTGACCACTGGGGGAGTAAGGAGAGGTCATCCCCGATTCCCTCCGGTGGTCATCTGGTCAGTTTGGGCACCTTTTTGAGGCTTGGTCGTGAAAACAAATGGACCAAGTAAAGTCGACCATCTCTTAAGCACGCCCCAGTCCCGCCTTTGCTACGCCTCCGACACGCCCCCATGAACTTTTGTCATCCCCGCGACGGACTGCAATTGAGGGCGCCCAAAATCGGCTTTCGATTATGCCGATTTGGGCGACCCTGAGAGAAGGACGCCCATTTCCCGATTTGTGTCAGAAGATGGGCACCCTTCTCTTTCGAAAATAAGCCTGATAGTAATTTTTTTTTTAGGTATATTAAAAGCTTTAAGCCAGCAAAAGAATCGGTTGGACCGCTAGATGACCAAGGGGTAAAAGAGGCAATCAGGGAAGCCAAAGCCATAGTGGAGAGATTAAATGAATTCTTTGCTTCAGTCTTCACTGAGGAAGATTTGGGAGAGATCCCAGTGTCAGAATTGGTATTCAAAGCTGACGAGTTGGAGAAAATGAATGAAATCTCTATAGACCTAGAGGATGTAATGAGGCAATTTGACAAATTGAAGAGTAGCAAATCTCCTGGACCAGATGGTATTCATCCCAGAGTACTAATAGAACTAAAAAATGAACTTGCAGAACTATTGTTAGTAATATGTAATTTATCCTTAAACTCGAGCATGGTACCGGAAGATTGGAGGGTGGCCAATATAACGCTGATTTTTTAAAAAGGTTCCAGAGGAGATCTGGGAAATTGTAAACCGGTGAATCTTACGTCGGTGCTGGGAAAAATGGTAGAGACTATTATAAAGAACAAAATTTCAGATCATATTCAAAAGCATGGATTAATGAGACAAAGTCAACATGGATTTAGTGAAAGGAAATCTTGCCTCACCAATCTACTACATTTCTTTGAAGGGGTGAACAAACATGTGGATAAAGGTGAGCCGGTTGATATTGTGTAAGGCATTTGACAATGTACCTCATGAAAGAGGAAATTGGAGAGTCATGGGATAGGAGGTAGTGTTCTATTGTGGATTAAAAACTGGTTAAAAGATAGAAAATAGAGAGTAGGGTTAAATAGTCAGTATTCTCAATGGAGAAAGGTAGTTAGTGGGGTTCCCCAGGGGTCTGTGCTGGGACCACTGCTTTTTAACATAATTTATAAATGACCTAGAGATGGGAGTAACTAGTGAAGTAATTAAATTTGCTGATGACACAAAGTTATTCAAAGTCATTAAATCGCGGGAGGACCTTACGAGACTAGGGGACTGGGCATCTAAATGGCAGATGACGTTTAATGTGAGCAAGTGCAAAGTGATGCATGTGGGAAAGAAGAACCCGAATTATAGTTACGTCATGCAAGGTTCCACGTTAGAAGTCACCGACCAAGAAAGGGACTGATGATACGTTGAAACCTTCTGCTCAGTTGTGCTGTGGCGGCTAAGAAAGCAAATAGAATGTTAGGTATTATTAAGAAAGGAATGAAAAACAAAAATGAGGATGTTATAATGCCTTTGTATTACTACTACTACTACTATTTAGCATTTCTATAGCGCTACAAGGCATACGCAGCGCTGCACAAACATAGAAGAAAGACAGTCCCTGCTCAAAGAGCTTACAATCTAATAGACAAAAAATAAATAAAGTAAGCAAATCAAATCAATTAATGTGAACGGGAAGGAAGAGAGGAGGGTAGGTGGAGGCGAGTGGTTACAAGTGGTTACGAGTCAAAAGCAATGTTAAAGAGGTGGGCTTTCAGTCTAGATTTAAAGGTGGCCAAGGATGGGGCAAGATGTAGGGGCTCAGGAAGTTTATTCCAGGCGTAGGGTGCAGCGAGACAGAAGGCGCGAAGTCTGGAGTTGGCAGTAGTGGAGAAGGGAACAGATAAGAAGGATTTATCCATGGAGCGGAGTGCACGGGAAGGGGTGTAGGGAAGGACAAGTGTGGAGAGATACTGGGGAGCAGCAGAGTGAATACATTTATAGGTTAGTAGAAGAAGTTTGAACAGGATGCGAAAACGGATAGGGAGCCAGTGAAGGGTCTTGAAGAGAGGAGTAGTATGAGTAAAGCGACCCTGGCGGAAGATGAGACGGGCAGCAGAGTTTTGAACCGACTGGAGAGGGGAGAGGTGACTAAGTGGGAGGCCAGCAAGAAGCAGATTGCAGTAGTCTAAACGAGAGGTGACAAGGGTGTGGATGAGGGTTTTGGTAGAGTGCTCGGAAAGAAAGGGGCGGATTTTACGGATGTTGTAAAGAAAGAAACGACAGGTCTTGGCGGTCTGCTGGATATGAGCAGAGAAGGAGAGAGAAGAGTCAAAGATGACCCCAAGGTTTCGAGCTGAGGAGACAGGGAGAATGAGAGAGCCATCAACAGAAATAGAAAACGGGGGGAGCGGGGAGGTGGGTTTGGGGGGGAAAATGAGAAGCTCGGTTTTGGTCATATTTAATTTCAGGTGGCGTTGAGACATCCAGGCAGCAATGTCAGACAAGCACGCTGAAACTTTGGTTTGGATGCAAGGTGAGATATCAGGGGTAAAGGTAGATTTGGGAGTCATCAGCATAGAGATGGTAGGAAAAGCCATGGGATGAGATTAATGAACCAAGGGAAGAAGTGTAGATAGAAAAGAGGAGGGGACCAAGAACAGAACCCTGAGGTACGCCGACAGGCAGAGGGATAGAAGTAGAAGAGGATCCACCAGAGTGAACACTAAAGGTGCGGAGGGAGAGGTAGGAAGAGAACCAGGAAAGGACAGAGCCCTGGAATCCAAGTGAGGACAGGGTATCGAGAAGTATGCTGTGATCAAGAGTGTCAAAAGCAGCAGAAAGATCAAGAAGAATGAGGATGGAATATTGACCTCTGGATTTAGCCAGTAATAGGTCATTGGAGACTTTAGTAAGCGCAGTTTCGGTTGAGTGGAGAGGGCGAAAACCAGATTGTAATGGGTCAAGAATAGCATGTGAGGAGATAAAATCAAGGCAGCGGCGGTGAACAGCACGCTCAAGTAATTTGGAGAGAAAAGAAAGGAGGGAGATGGGTCGGTAATTAGAGGGACAAGTAGGGTCAAGTGAAGGCTTCTTAAGGAGAGGTGTGACCACAGCATGTTTAAAGGCAGCAGGGACAGTCGCAGTGGAAAGTGAGAGGTTGAGAATGTGACAGATAAAAGGAATAAGAGTAGGAGAGATGGCATTAAGAAGGTGGGTGGGAATGGGATCAGAGGAACAGGTGGTACATTTTGAGGAAGAAAGGAGAAGTGTAGTTTCCTCAATAGTAACTTCAGGAAAGGAGAAGAGGGAATGAGGGGAAGGAGAGAGAGGGGAACGGACTAGTGGAGGGAGAGCTGGTGAGGTAGAGAAAGCAAGGTTTATCTTTTGAACCTTGTTGTGAAAGAATTCAGCAAGGGTCTGAAGAGATAATGAAGGGGGAGTTGGGGGAGGGGGCACCTTGAGGAGAGAGTTCAATGTGGTGAAGAGAAGTCGAGGATTAGAGCCAAGAGAGTTGGTCAGTTGGATATAATAATCCTGTTTGGCACTTAAAAGAGCAGATTGGAAGGAGGTCAGCATGAACTTAAAGTGTAAGAAATCAGCAAGGGCCCGAGATTTCCGCCAGAGGCGTTCGGCGGAGCGGGTACAGGAACGTAGGTAGCGGATATTAGAAGTCAGCCAAGGTTGGGGTTTTGTACGCCTTACAGGGCGGGTCATCAAAGGTGCAAGAGTGTCTAAGGCAGAGGATAGAGTATTGTTGTAAGAAGAAACAGCCTCGTTGACAGACGTGGATGGTGCCACAGTAGAGAGGAGGTTTGAAACATGGGAGGATAGAGATGAAGGGTCAATATCGTGAAGATTCCTAGATAAATTAGATAGGATAGGACGGGACTGGGAGGGAGGAGATTTAAGTGTGAAAGTTATAAGATGGTGATCAGAGGAGGGATGATCAGAGGCAAGGAAACTAGAAGGTGAACAGTTGGAGGAGAAGATGAGATCAAGACAGTGACCATTTTGATGAGTGGGGGAGGTGGAGCATAGTTGGAGATTAAAGGACGACGTTAAAGCGAGTAACTTGGAAATATAAGAGTTGGAAGGATCATTAGCAGGAATATTAAAGTCACCAAGGATGAGAGAGGGGGAGGAAGGATCATGGAAGAAGGCAAGCCAGGCGTCAAAGTCACTGAGAAAGGATGAAAGGGACTTATCAGGGGGACGATAAATGACCGCTATTCGAAGAGGCAGAGGAGAGAAAAGGCGGATAGAGTGGACTTCAAAGGAGGAAAAACAGTGAGATTGAGGTGGAAGAAGGGGTTGAAATCTGGAGGAGGGAGAGAGAAGTAGTCCAACACCGCCCCCACGGCCAGCAGGGTGAGGAGTATGTGAAAATAGATAACCGCCATGGCACAGGGCTGCGACTGAAGCAGAGTCATCAGGGCAGAGCCAGGTTTCTGTTATGGCGAGCAGATGGAGGTGACGCGAGATAAAGAGGTCCTGGATATAGGGGAGTTTGTTACAGATAGAGCGGGCATTCCATAGGGCGCAAGAGAAGGGCAGAGAAGAGGAGGGGAGTAGAGGAATAGAGATGAGGTTAGAGAGGTCACGGTGAGATCTGTAGAGTTTGGATAATAGTTGGTGAGGAGGGCCAGGATTGGGATTGATGTCACCAGCTGAGAGTAAAAGAAGGAGTAAAAGAGAGCGGAGGAGAGTAGGAGAGGTGTGGCCACGAAGGCGTCGAAGGCGAGAGGTATTTAGGTGGAATGGGGAAGGCAAAATGGAGGGAAGAAAGAGACGGAGATTAAAAGCCAAGAGGGAGGAAGAGGGTAGGAGAGAAGGTGAGGTGATGAAGTCAATGGATGGGAAGTGAGTTCCTGTAGCGGAGAGAGGTAGGGGGTGAGGGAAAAGATTAGGAAGGGACAGAGCTAGGAAGAGAATGTGAATAGGGGCCATAAATGATTAAGGTACTTTAGCAACTGGAAAAAGATTAGATACAAAGAGAAAAATGCCCCGGCGCGCGGCACCTAGAGCGGAGGCCCTGAGTGGATCGGGGTGGACCTGGATGTCACCCCGGAGAAGGCTGTAAGGATATGCAGATGAGCTGCAAGTCCTCCACAGCACCTGAAAGGCAGCCGGTGGTAGAGGTGGGCACCTCTCAGCTGAGGAAAGGCTTACCAGGGGTTAGGCCGAAGCCAGCATTCCTCCCCCTGAGGGTCGCCTGATCCTAGCCAAAAAGCACCTGGAAACTCTGTGCACTTGGAGAGAAGGCCCTGGGAAGATCGGGGTGGAACTGGAATCACCCCGGATACAGCTGTGAGGAAATGCAGAAGGGCTGCAAGTCCTCCACAGCACCTGGTGGGAGTGCTGGGCACCTAGAGCGGAGGCCCTGAGTGGATCGGGGTGGACCTGGGTGTCACCCCGGAGAAGGCTGTAAGGATATGCAGATGAGCTGCAAGTCCTCCACAGCACCTGAAAGGCAGCCGGTGGTAGAGGTGGGCACCTCTCAGCTGAGGAAAGGCTTACCAGGGGTTAGGCCGAAGCCAGCATTCCTCCCCCTGAGGGTCGCCTTTTCCATGGTGCGACCGCACCGCAAATACTGTGTTCAGTTCTGGTCACCGCATCTCAAAAAAGATATAGTGGAATTAGAAAAGGTGCAGAGAAGGACGATGAAAATGATAAAGGGGATGGAACGACTTCCCTATGAGGAAAGGCTAAAGCGGCTGGGGCTCTTCAGCTTGGAGAAAAGACGGCTGAGGGAAGATATGATAGAGGTCTATAAAATAATGAGTGGAGTGGAATGGGTATACGTGAAGCATCTGTTTATGCTTTCCAAAAATACTAGGACTAGGGAGCATGCGATGAAGCTACAAAGTAGTAAATTTAAAACGAATCGGAGTTTCTTCTCAACGTGTAATTCAACTCTGGAATTGCCAGAAAATGTGGTAAAGGCGTTTGGACAGCTTCCTAAAGGAAAGGTCCATAGACCATTATTAAATTGGATTTGGGGAGAAGAGGGCGATCCAAGATGGCGGCATAACAGGTTGCACGGAACAGCAGCTCTGAGCCCGATTTGGCAAAATCACATTTCTAGAGAAAGAATGCCTCACACTAAAAGAAAGGGGGTAATGCGGGTAGCTCCCCCACCTACCTCGACTCCCTTGGCGCTTCAACCGGGTCTCGAGCGCTATTTCATGCCAGTCTCCCACGTAATTGGAGATACGGATCCTATAGCGGGGCTCTCTGGGGAAGCAGAGGCCCTGCTAGGAGAGGAAATATCTCTTTCTCCACCACTAACTGTGAAACCTCCATGCCCGGCGTCAGCGACGGAGCCTGATGAGCAGCAACGCTCTACTGGAAGTGTTGCGGGTGAAGCTGCCAGTGAGGGGCGGGAAGCGTTGGAGAAGATGCCGAGAGCAGTAGAAAGATCTTCAGGAACAGTGAAGGAGGTAAATCTTGCAATGATATGGACAATGTTGAATAAAATGGATGTGACATTACAACGAACTTCAGGAGAAGTTAGTACTTGTGAAAAAAAAAATTCAAGAACTGAATTCAAAAGTCGACCAGTTAAAAATGGAAATTGCTGAAAAAGTAGCTGATCTTCAGAACAAAGTAGACTCTTTTCAAGAATTTAAATCTAGCGTGGTCAAAGATAATGTTGATATTCGAAGAAAATTGGAACAAATTGAGAACTTTAATAGAAGGTTAAACTTGCGACTATTGAATTTTCCCAAACTCCAGGGGATTAATCCTCATGATCTGTTTAAAAGATACCTAAATGAAGTACTAAAAATGCCCCTGGAAGTGATACCGCCTGTAAATAAGATATATTATATTCCAAGTCCCAAAGGAGAGAATGGGAAAAAACAAGATGGATTACACGCTAATTTAGAGCTTGATAACATTTCAGCAATATTAGAGCAATCAGTGGATGAAAATACAGACAGGTCAACTTTGATTGTTTCTTTAATTTTTGAACAGGATTTGAATAATATAATGAAACTTTACTTTAAAAATTTACAAACCTGTTTTGGTGGGGTAAAAGTACAAATCCCTGGTTGACGGACAGGCGCCAGAGGGTGGTGGTGAATGGAGTTCACTCAAAGGAGGGAAAGGTGAGTAGTGGAGTGCCTCAGGGATCGGTGCTGGGGCCGATTCTGTTCAATATATTTGTGAGTGACATTGCCGAAGGGTTAGAAGGTAAAGTTTGCCTATTTGCGGATGATACTAAGATTTGTAACACAGTGGACACCCCGGAGGGAGTGGAAAACATGAAAAAGGATCTGAAAAAAGCTAGAAGAATGGTCTAAGGTTTGGCAATTAAAATTCAATGCGAAGAAATGCAAAGTGATGCACTTAGGGAGTAGAAATCCAAGAGAGGCGTATGTGTTAGGCGGTGAGAGTCTGCTAGGTACGGATGGGAAGAGGGATCTTGGGGTCATAGTATCTGAGGATCTGAAGGCGATGAAACAGTGTGACAAGGCGGTGGCCGTAGCTAGAAGGTTACTAGGCTGTATAGAGAGAGGTGTGACCAGCAGAAGAAAAGAGGTGTTGATGCCCCAGTACAAGTCGTTGGTGAGGCCCCACCTGGAGTATTGTGTTCAGTTTTGGAGGCCATATCTTGCTAAGGATGTAAAAAGAATTGAAGCGGTGCAAAGAAAAGCTGCGAGGATGGTATGGGATTTGCGTTACAAGACGTATGAGGAGAGACTTGCGGACCTGAACATGTATACCCTGGAGGAAAGAAGAAACAGGGGTGATATGATACAGACGTTCAAATATTTGAAAGGTATTAATCCGCAAACAAACCTTTTCCGGAGATGGGAAGGCGGTAGAACGAGAGGGCATGAAATGAGATTGAAGGGGGGCAGACTCAAGAAGAATGTCAGGAAGTATTTTTTCACGGAGAGGGTAGTGGATGCTTGGAATGCCCTTCCGCGGGAGGTGGTGGGGATGAAAACGGTAACGGAATTCAAACATGTGTGGGATAAACATAAAGGAATCCTGTGCAGAAGGAAGGGATCCTCAGGAGCTTAGCCTAGAATGGGTGGCAGAGCTGGTGGGTGGGAGGCGGGGCTAGTGCTGGGCAGACTTATACGGTCTGTGCTGGGGCTGGTGGTTGAGAGGCGGGACTAGTGCTGGGCAGACTTATACGGTCTATGCCAGAGCCAGTGGTGGGAGGCAGGGATAGTGCTGGGCAGACTTATACAGTCTGTGCCAGAGCTGGTGGTGGGAGGCAGGGATAGTGCTGGCCAGACTTATAAGGTCTGTGCCGGGGCTGGGTGGTGGGGATAGTGCTGGGCAGACTTATACGGTCTGTGCCAGAGCTGGTGGTGGGAGGCGGGACTGGTAGTTGGGAGGCGGGGATAGTGCTGGGCAGACTTATAGGGTCTGTGCCAGAGCTGGTGGTTGGGAGGCGGGGATAGGGCTGGCCAGACTTATACGGTCTGTGCACTGAAGAGGACAGTACAAATAAAAAAAGTAGCACATATGAATTTATCTTCTTGGGCAGACTGGATGGACCGTGCAGGTCTTTTTCTTCTGTCATCTACTATGTTTACTATGTTACAAAATCGACCCAACAGAGAAGAAAAGCTTTTTTAGCATTGAAAGTAAGAACGTTGGAGATAGGCGGGATGTTTTTCCTTGCCTATCCATGCAAATGTCTAGTTAGGTTGGGTCAGGTTAAATACACCTTTTAGTCACCAGATAGTCTAAAATCATTTCTAGATTCTAAACAACTGTAACAGTTAAAGTAAATAGGAGTATTTATGCCACCTTGTTTCTTTTGATTATGAATGTGTAATAATTCTTCCCTAATTCTGATCGCCCCATGATTTTAAATGGGGTCTAAGGAAGCATAAAGATTGTGCTCTATAAGGTTTGAAAAGTATGTTCCTGCTTTTTTTTGGTTTATTGTCTATATGATGAGTTATTAATTTCTTATAATTTAACTATTGCTGTATTTTAAAACAAGTGTATTCTTGTTAAAAGTGAAAATTAATAAACAAATTGAAACATAAATTGGATTTGGGGAAAATATTTTTGGATAAGCAGCATAAAATGTTTTGTACTTTTTTTGGGATCTTGCCAGGTATTTGTGACCTGGATTGGCTACTGTTGGAAACAGGATGCTGGGCTTGGTGGACCTTTCGTCTGTCCCAGTATGGCATTAGCCAACGCATAGT
>NW_021963884.1:0-50181 GCF_901765095.1 Microcaecilia unicolor
AGTTAGCCAACACTCTCAGCAGAAAGCAAGATGCCCTTGAGTGGCATTCAGATGTTGGGGGTTCCCAGCAATAGATCTGTTTGCAATGGAAGAAAATAGAAAATGCACATCCCCCCCCCCCCCCCCCCCAAGAAGATTGTCTCTCCTCAGAATGGCTCCAGATGCATTCTTCATTCTTTGGGCCAAGGGACTGTTGTACATCTTTCCCCCAATTCCCCTGATTTCCAGAATTATTCAAAAGATTATACTAGTCTTTACTTACTTGATTCTTATAGCATCACACTGGCCATGTCAACTGTGGTAACCATGGCTCACAACACTAGCACAGAGCAAACCTCTTCCCCTTAGAGAGGACCCTTTCTTTCTAACACAACAGTAAAGACAATTAATACATCAACAGCTTCACTTCTTGAATCTGCCTGCATGAATACTGAAGCCTTGCTAGTTGATCCTCCACTAATAACATAATAAATCAAAGATATCCTTATTGCTTCAAGAAAATCTTACCAAGTTAAGTGACACTATTATTCCCTCTGGTGCAGGGATAGGGATATTAAGCTTATTATTTTCTCACTATCTCTCTTTTGTATTACCTCATGAGTCTTTCAGACAAGAGCTTAAAATCAAACTCTGTCTTTGTTCATTTAAGTGCCACAGAGGCTTATCATGAACACATTCAAGGTCAATTAATCTCTTCTCATCCCTCATTGCTAGATTTATGAAAGGGCTATTTAATGCATGGTCTGTAATTTGTCCACCATTCTAGCCTGGGATCTTAATGCTTTCTATCCCAGCTAACTCAGAGCTCTTTTGAATCTTTAACTGAAGCCTTCTTGGAAGATATTTTTCTTGGTTGCCATTACTTCAGCTATCAGAATTGGAGAACTTCAAGCACAGGATTGCTCTCCTCCTTGTTCTTAATATTTTCCCAAATTTGTGAACTTATCCAAACTTCTTTGCCAGGGTTGTCTTGGATTTCCATATTAATCAATCTATAGTGCTTGTCAAGTTACTTTGGGTGTCTTTCTTGATACCACTTTGAGTATGGACCTGAAGGTTAACTTGGCAGTGAAAAAACGTTTTTTTTTAGAATGAGACAGATACACTAAATTCATTGTTGTGTGTTATTTTTTAATGATGAGCATTTTCAAATTTTAGTTTAAACACTGATTTTATCTCATTTAGAGGCCCTCTTACCAAGCAGCAGTAGAAAGTGGCCCACAGTACCGTTGGTGGGTGGAATTGCTGCACACTGAGGCCACTTTTTACCACAGTGGGAAAAAGGTATTTTTTGGAATTGGAGTCGTTAATGGTTGTGCCCTAATATCAAAATTAGTCTGCGGCCATTTCTGCCTGAGCCCTTACTGTCACCTATTTAGTAGACGATAAAGGCTCATAAGCTAACCTGGCGGTAATCAGGCAGCGTGTGGCAATGTTCCTACATTGCCCAATTACCACCATGAATGCCAAATCCCCACCTTCTGTGCTAGAAAATAAAAGTTATTTTATAGCATGGGAAACAGTGTGTGGCAAAACTCAGAACTGCAACCGGGCCCCTAGGCGCATCCGACAGTATTGCTGTTTTACCGTGTGTTACCTGCACAGTAGCCCTACCACCACTTGGTAAAAGGGCCCCTTAGTTTATTGCAATTTTTTATTGGTTGAATTATAAGCTTCAATTATTACACTATACTGTAGCAACGCTGATATTTAAATCTCAAAACTATGATCATGTATCCCCTTTGCTGATGCATCTTCATTGGCTACCTGTTCAAGTGTGAACTATGTTTAAACTGGTCTGTTGATCTATAAGGTCTTCAAAAGCTTTATCTGTCTCTTGTTTTCCTAAAGAGTTCAGACTTCAAAAACTATACAGTGGTGGAAATAAGTATTTGATCCCTTGCTGATTTTGTAAGTTTGCCCACTGACAAAGACATGAGCAGCCCATAATTGAAGGGTAGGTTATGGGTAACAGTGAGAGATAGCACATCACAAATTAAATCTGGAAAATCACATTGTGGAAAGTATATGAATTTATTTGCATTCTGCAGAGGGAAATAAGTATTTAATCCCTCTGGCAAACAAGACCTAATACTTGGTGGCAAAACCCTTGTTGGCAAGCACAGCGGTCAGACGTCTTCTGTAGTTGATGATGAGGTTTGCACACATGTCAGGAGGAATTTTGGTCCACTCCTCTTTGCAGATCATCTCTAAATCATTAAGAGTTCTGGGCTGTCGCTTGGCAACTCGCAGCTTCAGCTCCCTCCATAAGTTTTCAATGGGATTAAGGTCTGGTGACTGGCTAGGCCACTCCATGACCCTAATGTGCTTCTTCCTGAGCCACTCCTTTGTTGCCTTGGCTGTATGTTTTGGGTCATTGTCGTGCTGGAAGACCCAGCCACGACCCATTTTTAAGGCCCTGGCGGAGGGAAGGAGGTTGTCACTCAGAATTGTACGGTACATGGCCCCATCCATTCTCCCATTGATGCGGTGAAGTAGTCCTGTGCCCTTAGCAGAGAAACACCCCAAAACATAACATTTCCACCTCCATGCTTGACAGTGGGGACGGTGTTCTTTGGGTCATAGGCAGCATTTCTCTTCCTCCAAACACGGCGAGTTGAGTTCATGCCAAAGAGCTCAATTTTTGTCTCATCTGACCACAGCACCTTCTCCCAATCACTCTCGGCATCATCCAGGTGTTCACTGGCAAACTTCAGACGGGCCGTCACATGTGCCTTCCGGAGCAGGGGGACCTTGCGGGCACTGCAGGATTGCAATCCGTTATGTCGTAATGTGTTACCAATGGTTTTCGTGGTGACAGTGGTCCCAGCTGCCTTAAGATCATTGACAAGTTCTCCCCTTGTAGTTGTAGGCTGATTTCTAACCTTCCTCATGATCAAGGATACCCCACGAGGTGAGATTTTGCGTGGAGCCCCAGATCTTTGTCGATTGACAGTCATTTTGTACTTCTTCCATTTTCTTACTATGGCACCAACAGTTGTCTCCTTCTCGCCCAGCATCTTACTGATGGTTTTGTAGCCCATTCCAGCCTTGTGCAGGTGTATGATCTTGTCCCTGACATCCTTAGACAGCTCCTTGCTCTTGGCCATTTTGTAGAGGTTAGAGTCTGACTGATTCACTGAATCTGTGGACAGGTGTCTTTCATACAGGTGACCATTGCCGACAGCTGTCTGTCATGCAGGTAACGAGTTGATTTGGAGCATCTACCTGGTCTGTAGGGGCCAGATCTCTTACTGGTTGGTGGGGGATCAAATACTTATTTCCCTCTGCAGAATGCAAATAAATTCATATACTTTCCACAATGTGATTTTCCGGATTTAATTTGTGATGTGCTATCTCTCACTGTTACCAATAACCTACCCTTCAATTATGGGCTGCTCATGTCTTTGTCAGTGGGCAAACTTACAAAATCAGCAAGGGATCAAATACTTATTTCCACCACTGTAAGTCAAAAAATGTACTACTTTTATATTTTCTAATGCTACAGCGACAGTTTACTTATTCTGCTTCACATTCAACCAACTTATTCAATTTTCCATCGTCAATTAAAAAGTTTTTTATTTTGAAAATTATGTTCTTAAATATATGCATTACACATTTTATAATCATGAAATTGTAATAACAGAAATTTGTAATTCCCAGTTATATTATACTGGTTATATTACTGTAAATCGCTGTAGGCTCTTGTGCAGATTAGATTAGACTCTGTCCTTCTTCCCAAAGCCTCCTTCTATGTCAAGAGAAGCATCATTTCATACACTTGACTGCAAAAGAGCTTTATTTTTCTTCATACTGTACCAAAGAGTTTTGAAAGGTTTCTCACCTATTCATATCTTATTTATGAATCCTCAATAGGTTCTGCAGTCTCCAACGGGTAAATGGCCGTCATATTTTCTTTCTGTTTTCCTTAGATCAGAGACTAATGAAAATACACTAACCTTCCCTCTTCCTCCTTTCAACAGTTTTAGCACATAACAGCCAGCTTGATATAGGGAAGTAGTGCAGGAAATATGGAGCATACTCAGTGAAGTCTTTGAATACTCTGGAGCATAAGGAAATAGTGGTCTGAGCTGTCAGCTGTCAGATGACATCACCTTTAGTATGTCTGCATTAGTCTCAAGTCTATGGAGAACCCCCCACTACAGGTAAGCAATTATGCTTTCCTGATATGTCCTATACTAACCACCATGCCTGAGTCCAGTGTGCCACTCACTTTACACTACTAACTAGAGTGCAGTAGGAAGAGGCAGCCTTAAATACATTGTGAATAGGGCGCAGAGAACAGTATACTGAACATGTTCCGTGGCCATATTCTGAGATAATCATGTAACTGAGGGGTACTTTTACTAAGCTGTGGGAAAAGGGCCCTGCGGTAGCAGCGGGGGACATTTTTCCCATATGTCAGGGCCCTTTTACTGCAGCAGCAAAAAAAATGGCCATGCTGTAAGATTACTCTTGCCATGTGGCCAAGCGGGGAGGAGCACTTACTGTCACCTGTTGAAGTGGTGGTAAGAGCACCTGCTGTAACCCAGCGGTAACTGAGCAGTGCCAGAAATGGTGCATGCTCGAGTTGGAATTACCACTGGTAGCTGTGTTGGGCCGGCGGTAGTTCCGAGCTAGCGTGTGGTAAGGCCATGTTGGGCTCACTGATGCTTTATAAAACAGCCCCTGAACAAATAATACATTTGAAAACAAATGCAATTTAATCTCTTTACTAAAACCTTTGGAAAAAATAATGTTGGTTTTTAAAATCCCTGATCCTTTGACTTCCCCTCCTGCTTTTTCTGCTTTAGGACAGGAACTTTGGGGAGCGTGCCAGGTGCCCTTGACCTGGATTGGCCACTGTCGGTGACAGGATGCTGGGCTAGATGGACCTTTGGTCTTTCCCAGTATGGCACTACTTATGTACTTATGTAACTGACAACTGTTTGAAACTTGCTGATCAATGTATAGTTGAGTCTTTGCCTAACCTGGTTTCCTGTGTGAGAACGATCTAATCTTTTAGGTGTTAATAGTATACTATAAAGCATGGATAAGGTCAAATACACTGTAATTTATGGTGATTTCTGCTATATAATACAAGCATCTTATTTTCACATTTTCATGTATTGGTAACAGAATGTATACTGTAGATGTCTGCACATAAATTACCAATTTACAGCACATTCTAGTTCTGTTTTATGAGAGTTTCCCCACATAGTATTGCTCTTATATCACAAACATACCCCCCCCCTCTCTCTCTCTTCATATAGATTTAAATATATACCTAACTAATTTTTCAATATTAAAGTTTTAACAAAGTTATTGTCTATTTGCTTCAAACTACTGCATGAAATGTTTTTCTAAATTGTGTGATATTTCCATGGTTTACTTTGCAAATCTCTATTGACAGCTCCATTGAACTGTAACATCTGGCTTGTTGCCTGGAATGTTAGAGCGAGACTGAGGCTGCTTACTCTGCTTCTTTGCATCACTAATATTCAAAACTTGGAACTCTGGACCCTAGTGAAGTAGTAGCCAGATGTTAGATAGCAGGAAACAGTGTTGTGAGCAGAAACATGCTGTGGAGTGCCAAAATTAGAGGGAAATATCCTATACTGTTTTGCTACTTTGACTCATCTGCCCAGATTTTTCTAACTCTACAAAGGGATTGCCATTTTAGCCTGCCAACACAGCATTAAAAGGAATCTAACAAAGCAGTTAAATAGAGATTGTACCTTCACAATTATCTGAAGATGCAATCAATGTAAAGTATGAAAGCTATTACTTTATCTGTTGCTTTTATCGTGTATCATAGTGTCTGGAAAAGGAAACTTAGTAATCCTGGAAGTTGCATCTTAAAACATTTCAAAAGGGATGCAATATTGCAGCATTCGGGGGCCCTTTTACTAAGCTGTGCAAGCGTCTACGTGCGCCCAACATGTGCCAAAATGGAGTTACTGCATGGCTACCGTGTGGCCCTAGTAATTTCATTTTTGGCACGTGTCCAATACGCATGCCCCAAAAATATTTTTTATTTTCTGGCGCATGTCAGCCACGCGTGCCAAGTGGCATTTGGCGCGTGTAGGTCATTACCACCCGGTTACCGCATGAGACTTTATTGCTAGGTCAATGGCTGGTGGTAAGGTCTCAGACCCAAAATGGACACACAGCAATTTTCATTTTGACACACGTCCATTTTTGGCAAAATAAAAAAAAGGCATTTTTCAGGTGCGCTGAAAAATGATTCTGTGTGCACCCAAAACACGTGTCCACACTACCGCAGGCCATTTTTCAGTGCACCTTAGTAAAAGGACCCCTTAAGTTTTTTTTGCTAGAAGGTTACAAAAAAAAACAAAAAAAAAATCAGCTATCTGCCTTCTTGGCACTCCTGGTCTGCTCCGGTGCAGCTGTGATGTTTGTGCGGAAAGCTTGTTTGATCGTGAAACGATGTTTGTTGTTGTAGTGGAACAGTGAACACTCACCAGATCTAGTGCTTTGGAAAATCAAATATGTGAGGTGTTGAGAATGGAACACATGTCAGTAGAGATGGCAGGGAATGTAGGTAAGAAATGGGAACTTATCCTGGGGATGCTAGCTCCTTGAGGGGTCCTTTTACAAAGGCATGCTGAAAAATGGCCTGCAGTAGTGTAGGTGTGGGTTTTGGGCATGCACAGAATCATTTTTCAGCGCACCAGTAAAAAATGTGGTAAAGAATTTGGGCGGTAATGACCTACGTGCGTCAGATGCCACTTGGTGCGTCCACTACGCTTGCCAGAAAATAAAAAATATTTTTCAAATGTGTATAGCGGACGCGCACAAAAATTGAAATTACCACAAGGGCCACGCGGTAACCAGGAGGGAACTCCAATTTGGCACATGTTGGGAGCACATGGAGGGGCATAATCGAACGCGAATGCCCATCTCCTTGGGCGTCTACCTCTGAGGAGGGGTACTTGAAGGGGCGGGCCAGACTGTATTTTCAAAAAAAATGGGCATCCATCTTTTGTTTCGATAATACGGTTGGTGCCGGGCAAATGCATCGGATTTGGGTGGATTTGAGCTGGGCGCTATCAGTTTTCAGCGATAATGGAAACTGAAGGCACCCAGCTCAAAAACGAACATATCCAAGGCATTTGGTCATGGGAGGGGCCAGGATTCATAGTGCACTGGTCCCCCTCACATGCCAGGACACCAACTGGGCACCCTAGGGGGCACTTGTAACAATTACAAAAAAATAAAATACCTCCCAAGTCCATAGCTCCCTTACCTTGGGTGCTGAGCCCCCCAACCCCCCCCCCCAAAACCCACTGCCCACAACACTACACCATTTCCATAGTACTTATGGCTGAAGGGGAGCACCTAGATGTGGGTACAGTGGGTTTTGGGGGCGGTTTGGAGGGCTCCCATTTACCAGCACAAGTGTAACAGGTGTGGGGAGGATGGGCCTGGGTCCACCTACCTGAAGTCCACTGCACCCACTAACAACTGCTCCAGGGACCTGCATACTGCTGTGATGGAGCTGGGTATGACATTTGAGGCTGGCATACAGGCTGGCAAAAAAAGTGTTTAAAGTTCTTTTTTTTGGTGGGAGGGGGGTTAGTGACCACTGGGGGAGTCAGGGGAGGTCATCCCCGATTCCCTCCGGTGGTCATCTGGGCAGTTGGGGCACTTTTTGGGGACTTGTTCGTGAAAAAAAAGGGTCCAGAAAAAGTGACCCAAATTCTCGCTTCTGGTGCCCTTCTTTTTTCCATTATCGTCCGAGCGTGCCCATTTCTCCTCGGCCGATAAACACGCCCAAGTCCCGCCTTCACCATGCCTCCGACACCCCCCCCCCCCCGTCAACTCTGTACATTCCCGCGACAGACTGCAGTTGGAGGCGCCCAAAATCAGTTTTCTATTATACCGATTTGGGCGCCCATGAGAGAAAGGCGCCCATCTCCCGATTTGGGTTGAAATATGGGTGTCTTTCTCTTTCAAAAATAAGCCCGATAGGCACCTATGCGGCTTAGTAAAAGAGGCCCTAAGTTTGTACAACGTTATTGAATAATTTGGAAGTGCATAATTTGCGAGTTGAGAAGTAGACTAATGGTTAGTGCAGTGGCCTGAAAACCAGAAGAACTGGATTTGATTCTCACTGTTGCTCCTTTTGACTGTAAGTAAGTCACTTAACCCTAGAACTCATGACGTTAAAAATATACATATTAACGTCATGGGGGCCTTTTAGGCCCCCATGCACATAATGTAGAAAAACACACTTAAATAACTTTCACAAGTTTATTTCAAAATTGCTCAATAAAATATGAATAGTGGACAACATTTTAATTATAATTTTTCACAGAAAACACCAAAAAATCTTTTTTTTCCCAAATTTCACGCAAAGACATGAAAACACACAAAATGCATAGAAATCTATAGCAAACTAGCTGCAGCTACATTTTTATTCTAACTTTCTTTTCTATTATATTAGTCTTCCAAACAATTCTGACATGTTATTTTTTCAGAAGAGTGTTCTTTGCAAACAGTTTCCTTACAAGTGGAACAATATCGCTCAGTTTTCCTCTCTATGTTTCTTGGACACATGAAACAACGCTTTCGTTTTCTTTCTCCTGGCTCTGGAGTAATCTGAAACTGTACGCCACACCGTTTCATTGCTTCTTTAGTTTTCTTTGGCAAGCATTTCAAGTCGCTTCGCTCTATCATGTGAGGTATTACAAGTTCATGACAAAGGTCCTTCAAGAATAAGCGTCTCCTGTCCTTCCTCTGTGCATGAAATTCAGGATGAGTTTCTGTATAAATAATGAATGAATTTAGGGCTGCTACATCAAGCATATTTGAAAATAGTACTACAGGCCATCGTTTTGTTTGCCTCTTACACGAATATTCTCCGACCATCTCATCCATTTTATCTACACCTCCTTTTGTTGCATTGTAATGCAGGATGATTTCTGGTTTCAATTTTTGGTTATTGCTGTCAACACTGCAATCGTGATGCATGGTACTGAGTAAAATTACAGATTTCTCCTTCTTTGCCTTGTAAGATACCAAAGTCGCTTTGTTATTGAATCCAAAGACACTCTCATAAAGTGCTCGCTGACGATTGTGTTTGAGTGCTGCTGGAATTTCTCGTCTGTTTTGCTTTATAGTACCAACAAGTGTAATAGCTTTTGCAAGCAGAAAATTGCCTAGTTCAACATTGGTGAAATAATTGTCCATGGTGATGTTTCTACCTGAATTGAATATTGGAACAGCAAGAGTTTTGACTATTTCAGACCCCAGATCCTTCTGTACTGGTGCACCAACCTCTTTGCCACAGTAGATTACGCCATTTATGCCATAATAATTTGCAGAATCACACATCCAGAAGATTTTTATACCGTACTTGGCTGGCTTGCTGGGCATGTATTGTATGAATTTGCAGCGTCCTCTGAACGGTACAAGTTGCTCATCTACAGTAACATTAGTACTAGGATTGTAAAGTTTTGTGCAATTTTTGATAAATATGTTCCAGATATAACTGATAGGGGCTAATTTGTCTGTTTCAAACCTCGCTGCACGAGTTCGCTTATCATCAAAGCGAATGATCCTTCTAATTTCCTCATATCTGCCCACTGACATTGTCGCCTTATAGTGTGGATCAGAAAGTGGGTCCAGAAATAATTCTCGTATTGGGACATCATACGATTTTTGACTCCCTGCCAGCAGGAAAAGTCCAATATATGCATAAAGTTCCTCTTTTGAGATATTTTTCCAGGACTTATTTTTTGCTGAAGCGATACGTCTTCCTTCTAGGTTTGAACATAATAGGACCTCTTCTGCAATATTGTCAGAAAAATAAGTACAGAATACATCTTTAGGGGTAAAGTAACTGGGACTTCCCACAGCTCCTTGAGCCTGTCTCACAATATTGTGTATTGGAGTACGTCCGACTAATGTAGGATTACTGTCCCAAAAAACATTCGTTTTGGATGTTCTACTTATCACTTCTTGAGGATCCACTAGATTCACTTCTTCATCATCAGAAGAATCACTGGATGAGGATGTTTGATTAGCTGGTGGCAGATATTCTTCATCAGACAAAGATAGTTCACTTTCATCATCGCTTTGAAACATAATCGCTTCAATCTCTTGGTCAGTCAGACACTTGGAGGAAGACTGTGCCATTGCTGACTAGATGTTAGAAAATGAAACAGATTTCCTCTCAACAGCTTATCTTATCACAGGTCCTTCAGCAATTAGCTCACAGTGTATACTGTCCTCAGTGTTCAGAGGACCTGAGGTGATGTCATGGCCTTATCACTCCCTCCAAAAATCACATGACATCCTCACATGTTATTATCCACACCCTGGCCCCTCCACCAGCATTACTGAGTACAAATAAAGTAACTTGAGACACAAACACTTCTGAGAACATGATAAAAACAGCGGGGGCCTAAAAGGCCCCCAATTCGTACAGATGTAGTTTTCACCAAACAAGCATTGTTACACCATAATGCCTATGAAAAAAAATTATATGAACAACTGGATATTATCAACAATGACATACTTGAGTAATACCTTGAGTTTCAAAATTCTAACTAAAGTAATTTTGCAGATAATAGCAAAAATGTAAGCATGGGGGCCTAAAAGGCCCCCAATATGCGTTCTAGGTTTAATCCTCCATTTGCCCCAGGTACAAAATAAGTACCTGTATTTAATATGTAAATCATTTTGATTGAAACCACAGAAAGGCAGTATATCAAGATTGGAATATCCCAGGGATGTTGGAGTGGGGGGAGGGGGGTCAGAAAACTGCTTTAGAGGAAGAAAGGATGATTTTAAATTTTTATGTTAAATATTTATGAATGTATTGGGCACTCTTGACATGGTTGTGTCCCTATTTGTGTCAATGATTTACTGCCCGTGATGTATGACATTAGAAGTTTTTAAAATAAAATGATTTAAAATTAAAACATTTCAAAATAAAATTGAATTTTAAACAGCAAGACCAACAGCATAGCTGAATTTGGCAGCATCTTCTCTTACAGGTGTCTTATTTCATGATTTACTAAAACATTATTTCTTTCCAAACCTACCTGACTGCAAAACATAATGAAGGCATTTTTCAAATAACAGACATGGTGGCACTTTGGTTCTATTACTATGTAAGCTTTCATCTAATTTACAGAGAGTAGCTTGGTTAGTTTCTCTTTGAAAAATAAGGGCTAGATTCATAAAAGCACACTACTGCATTTTCACACATTAACATGCATTAGCACACATGCCTCATTTCATACAATGAGACAAATTTACTAATAATGTGCATTAATGGCATTAGCGCCACTAATACAGTATCACCCTTTAGTGAATCTAGCAGTTAGCTGATAGCATAAATGCACCAAGTATATATTGCACTTCCAAAGGGGCATAAAATAGATCATAGGATTTTTAAAGATCAATGAAATGCCACCTGGAAATAGTGAATACTGTGAAAGCCTACACTTAAATTTTAGCAAAACAGTTGTCATATAGGCCATTTTATTTGGGTAAGCTGGTATTTAACTGGGTAAATATCTTTAAAAATGGGCATGCCATGAATATGTCTGTATTATGTCAGATATCTTGCAGTGAAGCCAGAAAGCACACCAATTAATATGGTTTTTGCTGTCATACTCTAAAGAAACTAAGGCTGGTAAATCTGACCTGCAACTTGCAGTTCCCCCAAGTCTCAAGCACCATAAGAAGGAACCACCCTTGCCTGAAAAGCCCTCTGGGTCAAAAGACAAGACTGGAGTGATACATGAGGATACAGTAATGACAGAGTTCAGCATGATTAAGGAACTCTTCCAGTATTATATGGAGATTTCCTGGGGGATGAAGAGAGAATTAGAAGAAATTGATGCACAGCTACTACTATTGCAGCAAAATACTGAAGTCCTGGAGCACTGCATGATCTATTAGAGTTGGCTTTACCATAAGTTGCTGCAAATGCTGATGCCATGAAAAAGCTTCAAGATAATTAAGATAATTTTGCAAATAGGAGCAGTAGGAATAATATCAGGATTTTGGACCTCCAGATACCTGGCTGCCTGAGTTTCTGGAGATAAGTCTTCCATATGACACAATATCCCTCCACAAAGGAGGTCTCCACATCCCAGTAGGCCCTCCCAGCCTGCTTGAACATCCCTGGTGGCCCAGTAGTTACAGCGTGCAGGAACAAACCTCACACAACTCCCACAGTAAAATGCAGTGGCATTCCTAGGGGGGCTGGCACCAGGGGCGGATCGCCGATGCGCCCCGCCCCCCCCCGATGCAGCGTGAACCCCCTCTGGCGAAAGGACACCCCTGCGAAGGAGCCCCCCCCGCTGGGTGTACGCCGCTGGGGGGGGGGTGCCACGCGCACCTGTCCTCTGTTGTTCCATGCTTCTTCTCTGCCCCAGAACAGGAAGTAACTTGTTCCGGGGCAGAGAAGAAGCATGGAACAATGGAGGACAGGCGCGCGCGGCACCCTCCCCTGGCGGCGTGCACCCGGGGCAGACCGCACCCACTGCCCCCCCCTAGGAACGCCACTGGTAAAATGTCTGCCATGACCTCTAACGGTAGTCTTGTGGTAATTTTGCTAGGGTCATCCCCTAGTGGTAGAACCAAAAGACTATTGCTAAAGATCATGGCAGTCTACAAAATAGCAGGTGATAATCATAAGTTGTGAGATAAATTCATCAATAACGGAAGGGAAGAAGACCTCAGACCTGTGACAATTTTTGATCAATAAGATCACAACAATGTGGTCACCTCTATGTAATCACTGGTCTTCTACCGACCTCCTCCCTAGATGTTCAATTCGTGCACTTTAACATTTATACATACTATATATCAAAGTCAAAATGTGAACCACAGCTACTTAGCTTATTGTTGCTTGCTTAAGGGCCTCCTCAACAGTCCCGTTTCACCAATTGGGGCTTCATCAGGGAAAGAGAACCCCGCAACTTCAAACTGTGGCAAAACCCAGCAAACTGTTAACACCGCCAGAAAAAAGCGTTCAGGGGTTTAATTCATTTTTTTTTTAAATTAATGCAAGCCAGTATTAAGCCTAGGCTGCATAAAAGTTATGTGGCTCTGGCTGAATATCGGCTGGGCCCACACAGGTTCCAGGCACCCAGCCCACTCAATTAAATCCCCAATAATCAGTGCTCATGCCCGGCCATGGCCCAGCAGTGAATATCAGGGGATAAATTAGCCTACAATGATCTGTGTTTAAAAAATGCTGACCACCGCTGGCTGAATATCGGGGGTCAGTCTCTTAAAGAAAATCCACTTTAATTTTGTGATTAGAAGCCACAATTCACTTATCTTAATTCTTGTTATCATATGAGTCAATGCAGCTTTAAGACATGACTCTAGCCTGGAGACCTGACGTGCCGAGTTTTGTTTCCTGTTTAGAGGTCTTTGGATCTTTGTAGGTGTTTGCCGGTGATGAGATGTGCAAATTTCTAGTGCTGTGATGAGAAAATTATTAGTAGGGCCATGGTTGCCTGTGGTTTGAGTGTAGGAGTCTGATTAGGAATGCCTGATTGACGGCCAGTTGGGATCATGGGTAAAGGTTCCCCTTACCCCTCAGTTGGATCTTTAGGCATGGGCATTGGTTTCTGCCACTCTTTGTCTTCTGGAATTTCTCAGGCAATCCTCTGGCCCTCTTTTTTTGTTTTTTTTCTTGTTTTGAGTGTTTTTATACAGTATTGTGTTTTGGGGAGTTGGTTTATCACAGCAGTTACTCAAGCTGAATAAACTCCTTAACCTGAATAGTTCTCTAGTTCTTCTTGTTGGGTTGCATTGAATGTCGGGGGAGAGATGTGTAGAATAACTCAACTCGAGTTTTTCTGTAGGCCAGGCTGCTTGGGAGTGTGCTATCCTTCTGCATGTTCACAACAGCAGTGATGTTAGGGATGAAAAGTTTCAGGTTGGATACAGTTCCTGTGTTGTTGTGGACTTATTAAAGCTGTAGCCTTCCACAAAGCTTCTGCAATATTCCATCTTCTTTGTTCAGAAGTAGTAGTAGTGTTAATTGTAAGGGAATGGGGAAATGGGGGCTTATAGCTGAAAACTACCAATCCTGGGTTGCTCACAGATTCCCTAAATTTCTAGGGGTTTTTTTCTGTTACATCATATACCCTCTCATGCATCTCAAATATATGGACTCCATCCTGGAGCTCCATCTCAGCTACAGTGCATCCAAATGCTTTTAAAGCTCAATGATTTGTTCAGAGCAGCCCAAACCATTTTATACATCTGCAGCATTATTTTGTCAAACCTGTCCATTTATGTCTAATGTATATCTCCTTGCTAAGGCACTTATCAACAATAGACCAAGATGTAAATATCCTGAAGGTTTTAGAACAGGTCATGTCATGTTCAGTCACATTTCCGAACTGATGAAGGTGGTGAAGAGAAACTTTCAAAACCTTCAATTCTGCACTACCTGTAGTCACATCTGGTATTATAGGCTCTACATTCAGGGAATGCATGCATTAAGCTACAATGAACTCTCTCAATCGCATACAACATAATTATTGATATATTGCAAGAAACTCTGATTTTTACTGCAGCAAAAGCTTTTAAGTAACAAAAAAAATCATAACATGGAAATTGAAATGTAAGTGATGGTTTTGTTTCAAATTTTGTATATAGTTGAATGGAATATCATGTGAAAAGGTAATTAGCATGCCAATCTGTCAAAATGTGCTAAAATTAGCAGTCGCATACTATTCATTAAAACGTGATAATCTCTGTAAGCCATATCGCAAAGGGGAAATGATTAGATTTTTAAAGTCAGTTCCAGGGTCTTGTTAAATACTGTATAAGATTTCATAAAATATAAATAGGTAAAAAAAAAAACATTTTTCTCTGGTCACAATGTAGTCATCTGGAGCATAAATGGCAGATGGAGAGAAAAAGAGAAATTATTGATAGTGGGACATAGAGAGAGAGAGAGAGAGAGAGAGAGAGAGAGAGAGAGAGAGAGAGAGAGAGAGACAGACAGACAGACAGACAGACAGACAGAAAACTAAAGCAAGAAATAGACACTGGAGTAGAGAATGACATGGGGACGGGGACCCGCAGTAACCGCGGGGGTGGGAATGGGGCCAGAGCCCCCGGGGATGGGACGTGGACAAAGCCTAAGAGGATGGGGTGGGGACAGGGACAGATGCCACGGGGTAGGGTTACCATATGGCTCCAGAAAAAGGAAGACGGATTGAGCCAGCCAGGTTTTACTTACATTGCTTTCAATGGAAAGCAATTGCTTTCAATGGAAGTAATTGAGCCAACCGGGTTTTACTTCCATTGGGACTAGGCAGGGATGGGAACATAGTCCGTGGGGATGGGGACAAAACTTTGTCCCCATGTCATTCTCTACTTTAAAGGCTGTTAATGAATTGGGCAGTTATTTATGTTTGAGTGATGCAGGCGATGATGTTTTCATTTTTTTGAAAAACAAGCAAATGTGCTGGCAAAAACTGGCAAAATTTGCATGGGGGATCCTGTACATTCCTGTTACCAGCATATCTTCTGAGAAGACATCTTCTATTGAATGAAGGATTGTAGAAGACAGGAGAGCTAGACTGAATCCTGAGATTGTTGTTGAATTATTATTCATTCACAGATTTAAAAAAATCATCACAGCATATTTCTCCCCCGCTATGACATACAGAATAGATTGTATTTTGTACCCCTAGACATTTTAATAGGGTTGATAGGGTTTCTTGAGGTAGTAGAAGTCAGCTATTGTTTGAGTCGGAAGGGTAGAAGGTGATGGTAGTGTGGGGGGGTTATTATAGCTGTTCACTGTTATTATTGTTTTCTATTTGTGATTTATAAACAACAGTTTGACAGCATATTGTTCATTTTTATATTATAATAAAAAGATTTAAATATAAAATCATGTGTTCGAGGCTTCTTCAGATGAAGACAGAGCCCGCGGGGACGGAGACAGAGCCTGCAGGGACAGAGCGGGGATGGAGACAAAACCTGCTGGGATGGGATGGGAATGGAGACAGAACCTGTGGGGATGGAGACAGAACCCTCAGGGACGGGGTGGGAACAGGGATAAACTTTGTCCCCGTGTCATTCTCTACACTGGAGCTCCAGCTGTAGAATAAGAGTCAAGACCAAGTATGTTTAGGTTTACAGGTTCTTTTCTAGTGCTATGCATCAGTGATTTGCTGCACAATAGGTCCTTTTTACTAAAGTGCATTAAGCTGTTAATGTGTGAATTAGAGCACTAACATCCAGCTAAGTAGCCAGACTGCTAGGAGGCAATAATTTGCAGATTAATTTTATCTTGTGTTAGGGGAAGGAACTAGGGAGGGGCATGAGAGAAGAATGAGTGTGAGCTGCGTAATGCGGTGAGAACACAGTAATTAACATATGCTAACTTCCATTTGCGCAATTATGGGTCCTTTTACAAAGTGGTGGTAGGGCTACCGCGCATGTAGCATGCGCCAAATAGACACAACTGCCTGGCTAGCATGTCCTCCCAGCGGTAATTTCAAAGTTGGTGCATGATATTTCCAGCAGTAGAACATATTTTTCTATATTCTACTGCAGGGGGCGTTCCTGGTGGTAATCAGAAGTAGGGCCACATTGTGTATAGTGCATGAGCACTTTATCACTAGTTGTGGTAAGGGCTGAGGCAGTAAATAGCTGTGTGCTAATTCTAATTTTAGTGCAGAACCATTTACTGCTCCCATTTTAAAACGCCTTTTTTACCAGCTGCACAGTAGCGTAGCTAGGTGGGGCGCAGGGGGAGCAGTCGCTCCCCCAAATGGATTTTTCAAAAAAAGGTGCCTATGCGCATGCACCATTGCCTTCCTGCTTGCACGCGATGCCACAACAAACACAGGATGCGCTGGATCGTTGTTGTTGCTTTCCAGTCAGATGCCATCTGCTCTATCACTAACATCACTGAGACTGAAAACAGACTGCTGCAATGCTGCTAACTGAAGAAGTCAGTGATTAGCCTGACCTCTGAGCCACCCGCACCCCAAGGAATGACCTTAACACAAGGAAAGGAGCTGGCTGGTTGAATATCTTCACACTTCTCCAAGCAGCACTGTGGGGGGCGGGGCCAGGCCCAGGGATCCTTCTCAGACACTGCCGTGGTGTGGTGCAGGCTGCAGCCCAGTTGTTCAGTGTTCTGAGCCTCAACTACTACTACTACATCAGTTTTGGCTGTGTGATCTGAGCTCTTCAGCTCTGACTTTGGTGGGGTAAGGGACCACACTGTACTGTGCTGGCTGTGTGTGGGCTGGAAATGGGAAGGGTTCCACCTCTGCGGCACTGGCTGTTTCAGCTAAGATATCTCGTGCGTGCGTGCGTGTGTGTGGGGGGTTACAGAAGGCAGATGGACAGTCTTCCTAGCCCATGCAGCAGGAAAACGGGGGAGCCCAGGTCCGGGGGGGGGGGGGGGCAACAGAATACAAATCAATAGACAATCTTCTTATCCCGTGCAGCAGAAAAATGGGGGAGGGGAGAGAGACATACACTCCTTTGCAGCCTATAAAATAACATTTTAAAAAATTAAAAAGGGAAGGAGTGGGGATGCACACACACAGCCTTCTTTTGCAGCCCATAAAATAAAAAAAGGGGAGGGAGTGGACTGGAGAGAGAAGCACACACACAGACCATAAATTTAAAAAAAAAAAAAGGTGAGAAGGGGTGGGAGAGGTACACAAACTTTTTTTCAGGCTATAAAAGAAAGAAAGAAAGAAAGAAAGAAAGAAAGAAAGAAAGAAAGAAAGAAAGGGAAGGGGTTGCAAGTCACACACACACTCTTTTTTCAGCCCATAAAATACATGGTCAAGACAAAAGGGGTCATCAAGGGAAGCAAGAGTGAGATT
Organism: Microcaecilia unicolor; assembly: GCF_901765095.1. Lineage (NCBI taxonomy): Eukaryota > Metazoa > Chordata > Amphibia > Gymnophiona > Siphonopidae > Microcaecilia > Microcaecilia unicolor. Next base: position 17,874 of record NW_021963884.1, read on the forward strand.
TTAGAGGGGGGATGGAAGCAAGGGAGACCCGGGGGGGGGGGGGGGGGGGGCAGGGAAGCAAGGGGAAATGTCAGACAAGGAGGTTGAAGAAAACAGGAGATGAGGTATTCCTATCTAATCCATTATACAGACTTTAGCTCACCCAAAACAATAGCAAATCCTAAATCAATAGCAAAAGTTTATTAAAAATAAATGCGTGGTCTAAAGCTGTTCTAGTTGGATAGGCAGTGCCTTAAAAGGTGGAGGACAAAATATTTTGTTTTCTTACTTATTTGATAGCTTTTTAATTTATTTGAAGGCTTCCCTTATCTAGATATAAATATCATGAAATAAAAATTGAACATCACTAAAACAGGTTAAAAATTATTATAGCTGGTAGAAACCACAGTTATAATCTCTGTATTTTGTGCTCATTTGTTACACTGTTCTATACAATACAGATGGCAAAATTTCAGTGAGAATATCCTGTTTCTTGATCTTAACTGTTGCTGTAATCTGCCTTTGGGAAGCCTGGTGTTATAAAGGTGGAATATACTGAAATTAAATGGAAGTAAAATTAAACTCTCCTTTTCGTTGGGGCACATGGAATCACATCTGCATCTGATGTCTGTTTTGGTGTCTCTTTACTAGGTGAAAGCATTTCTGCATGAATTTCCGGGGGTTGAGGGAGGGGGAGTCCCTATAGCCAGCCCCTCCAAATGACACCATTTAAAATGTAGAACAAATTAGTACTCTAACCAATGAAACCAGTACTTCCTCTGTGTACATCCATATGCTGCACAAGCGAGCATGTTTAATATAAGTGAGATTAAATAAAATTGCTACCAACAGTAAAGAACAACAAGGATATAGCAGGCTAGCAGCTCATAGGTTTGCTTGCTTTATTTTGAATGTACTAGATGACGGCTGCGCAGGGAAGGAGGAAACATAGACTAACTTAATTGGTTTCAATTTTTTTGACATCATCCCATTTCCTGTTTTCTTCAACCTTCTTGACGCTTCACACAGTATCTGGCAGTGGAGGGATTTTGTGTTGCTGTTACTGAGGACAGGATATCCATGCATTCTATCACAATTGTACCAAGCATAGTGAAAAGAAAACTAGGCAAAAGGAAAAATGGGAGGGGAGAGCAAGGCAATCAAATTCTCAGAGATGGGCATAACTGTCAGTAAAGAGCATAAATCCTTTGAATATTTAGCTCATAATTGGTACTTTATGCTGGGTTTTCTGCATTTATTTGAGTTCAACTTTGTTTATTCAACTTCAGATTTTTCTCTCTGTTTTTTTTAAGAGGCATAATACAAAACTTGTAAGTTGATTAAAGTGTCTTAAGTTCAGTAAAAAGGTATCGGCGTATATATTTGCTTTGTATTTATTAACCTGTATTTCTGTGTATTCAGATTCAGTACTGTACCAGCACTGTCACTGAATTCACCTCAGCATTTTTGCTGCCCGTTGTATGAAATCCCACTTCACAGTACACAAATGCCAACATCTTGCCATGTTAATATAAGCTTCACGTGTAAAAAAAATATTTCTATGATTGTATTAGTGTTTGCACTTGGCAGTACAGTGTAAAAGGTCAGATAAGTTCCTGGTTGGTTGTTTCCTTTATAGGAGAGTCAGAGCCTAGGTACATTCCCCTTTGAAGATGTGCTAATCCCAATGAGAAGAAGCCACCAGTGTCCCCTAGGCTTGTCTTTTCCAAGAATGTCTGGTTGCACCTTTTCTGCTGTGGGATGCTATGGCCTGCCTACCTTCTGGAGCCTATTTTACAAAAGTCTGCTCCCTCAGACGTCAAAACCTAGCTACGCCTCTGCAGCTGCATTAAAAAATGGCCCAGCACACGCCAAAAAACACACGTCCACACTACAGCAGACCACTTTTTATCGTGGCTTAGTAAAAGGACCCCTTAGTGCACCTCTAGAATAGGAGGAACTAAGTGCAGCTGTGCTAATTGAGACTAGGGTCTACACACAGTAATGCATATTTCCATGTGGCAATTACAGAGGACATGCTAGACACACCCTCAACAATTAGGGGCAAATTTATAAATGGCAGTCTAAATTTGGTGCAAAAAAATTGTTGCTGAACTCTATTCTATAATGGGCATTCCAGGATTGGCACCCCTTTATAGACTAGCACATAGCACTGGTTTTTGTGCTTAACTTTGGGTGTGAGGATTTACAGCAACTGAAACCAAGTGTAAATCCAGCATACAAGTTGGGCTTGGATCCTTCAGATACTATAACACTGCATGCATTTTAAGTGAACACTCCTGGCATGCTCTTCCCTCCCATGGCCAAGCCCCCTTCGCAGATCCATGTGGAACACTTACCTACTGTGTTTTGACATGGAACTGCTGTTTTCTGCCCTGTTTTTGCACCTTGTATTCATTAGAATGCTTTTTTCACAATAAATATTTGGTGTGGAAGTAGCACCTAACATTTGACACCATATATACAATTTCTCTCCTTGGTGTGAAACATTTTCTCTTTGCACCTGATGTACACTGTTAGGGCACGTTAAGTGCAAAACTTAATACACTTTAGAAAAACCAAAGGTTCATCAAGCCCAGCATCCTGTTTCTAACAGAGGCCAATCCAGGTTACAAGTACCTGGCAAGATCCCAAAACAGTACAATACATTTATGCTGCTTATTCTAGAAATAAGCAGTGGATTTTCCCAAGTCCATTTTAATAATAGTCTATGGACTTTTCTTTTAGGAAGCTATCCAAACCTTTTTTAACCCCACTAAGCTAACCGCTTTTACTACATTCTCTGGCAACGAATTCCAGAGTTCAATTACACATTGAGGGGCCCTTTTACTAAGCCATGTAAGTGTCTATTTGCGCCCAATGTGCGAACAAAATGGAGTTACCGCCCAGCTACCGTATGGCTCTTGCAGTAATTTCATTTTGGTGTGCATCCGGTACGCGAGTCTGAAAAATCATTTTTATTTTCAGACACGCATATTGGGCATGCGCCAGGTGGCATTTGATGCATGTAGGTCATTACCACCCAGTTACCATGTGAGTCTTTACCGCTAGGTCAATGGCTGGTGTTAAGGTCTCAGACCCCAAAATGGATGCATGGCAATTTTCATTTTGTCATACGTCCATTTTCGGCAAACATTTTAAAAAAGGCTTTTTTTTACATGTGTGCTGAAAAATGATCCTATGTGCACCCAAAACATGCGTTCCACACTACCGCAGGCCAGTTTTCAGCGCACCTTTGTAAAGGGCCCCTGATTGAAGACATATTTTCTTTTTAAAATTACTACTTTGTAGCTTCAATGTGTGCCTCTTAGTCCTAGTATTTTTGGAAACAGTAAACAAGCAATTCATGCCTACCCATTCCATTCCACTCATTATTTTATAGATCCCTATCATATCTCCCCTCAGCTGTATCATCTCCAAGCTGAAGAGCCCTAGCCACTGTAGCCTTTCCTCATAGGGAAGTTGTCCCATCCCTTTTATCAATTTTGTTGCCCTTCTCTGTAGCTATTCTAATTCTTTTTTTGAGATACAGTGACCAGAATTATATTCTTTACTACTACTATAGAGCTACTAGATGTAAACAGCTCTATACACTAAAGTGTGAGACAGTCCCTGTTCAACAGAGTTACAATCAATTCAAGACAGGACAAACAAGACAAATAAGAGATTAGGGATTAGGAATTCTCTGGTGCTGTTGATACAGGAACATTGGGCTGATATTCGCTGGTGTGGGTCATCACATTTTGCACTGTCATATATATATTCAGCATCAATATCTTTAGTATGCCTAATCTAGAGCCCCTTTTGCCAAGCTGCAGGAAAAGGGGACCATTGTACAAACTAAAAATCCCTCTCACCTCCACAGGAAGCCAATGCAGGGTAATATACAGAGGAGTTGTTATTCCATCACAATTTAGACTTTGATAGAATCAATCTAGCTGCTGCATTTTGTATAATCTGTAATCTCTTCTTTAAAAAAACAATAGAACAACCTACATAAAGCACATTACAATAGTCAATTTGTGATAAATAAGAGATTGAATTATTGAACTAGCAATGTAAAATTATCAGTATTAAAACAATATCGTATTGCCTTAATTCTTTAATACCCCCAAATCCTTTCATACCTGCAATTGGTAATGTTTTTCTAATATTAAATGCTGATCAACCATGATCCCCAAGACCTTCAATTCTGTTTTCAATCTTCAAATAAATACCCTTGGAACACAATCATATATTTGATGCATAAATATTAAGTGCATTTCTCAACCAGGGATAATCCATGATTAATCAGCATATTAACATCATCCTTATCCTTTGAAAAGGGAAAATACAGTGTAATATCATCAGCATAAGAAAAACCAATTAACACCCTCTTTATCCATGTAAAGCCTAGTGATGACATCAGGACATTGAACAATATTGGAGAAAAGGGAGAGACCTGAGGCACACCAGTGCGCTACCCTTTGGATTACATATGTAAATTTAGGCACGGATCCATGCCTAAATTTTAATGTGAGTTGAAAAAGGGGGGGGGTGGCATTCTTAACATTTAAGTGCATTGTTATAGAATGAGGGAGATACATGCCTAATTTAGGAACATTTATTTGTACCACGTTTCAGTTGGTGCAAATATTCATGCCTACAGTTAAACGTGATTCCCTGGCATAAGTGCTATTTTATAAACCACATCTAACTTTAAGCATGGCTTACAAATAGCACTTTTTTCGACACCATATATAGAATTCACCCCTTAGGTGACAATTCTATAGCTGGGTGCTACAAGTTAGACACTCAAATTATGCGGGCTGTGAGCTTATTCTATAAGAGCACTTAAGTGTATAAGTGCTCTTATAATATAGTAGGCATAAATTAACATCCACATACTTATATTTAGGTACACCGAATTACACCATGTCACTTGCAGGCAAACATGTGCATGCCTAAATGCAGCTCTTTAGTGCATAATTACAGTTCTCTGTAAGCTACACGCGTAAATTTTGGACACCCACATTCTCCGCCCATGCAATTCCCTCTGTGAACAACCTTTTACATGTACATGCTAAAATGTATATAAGTAATAGAATACTGCTGGGCATGAGCTAATGCTTATGTGCACATGCATAAGCGCGTGTAATTTATAACCATTTTCCCCTCTAAGCTAAGCAGGAGTCCTTCAACTGCTCTACATGTGCAGAAAAGTATGTGACATTTTGGCACTGTACATACTTTTCCTGGGCGACCGCTGGGAGAATTTTATAAAAGTCCTGTCAGCATATTAATAGACTTTTTATGTTCCAAAAAAAGAAAAAAATGTTTATAGAATTACTAACACCCTCACTCTGTAAACAGGTCACCTATACTTAGGTGTCACTCACTCACACACACAAGGATTGACTCGGGCTGCACATACTGCAGTGGGACATGTTTATCCACTCCTACCCTAGCTGAGATAATATTTATCCATCTCTCTGACCTCACGTGCAACTTTCTTCAAATCAATCACCTTACTTTCTAATTCTTCCTACTTTCTTACTCATCTATATGTTACAACTTTGCCTTTACCCTTCACTACCAATTATAATGTTCTAGTACATATTGAGGGGCATAATCGAATGGAAACGCCTATCTCCATGGGCGTTTATTTTCCGAGAATGGGTCCGTGAAGGGGCGGGCCAAACCGGTATTTTCAAAAAAATGGACGTTTTTGAGCTGGGTGTTTGTTTTTTTTAGCGATAATGGAAACTAAAAACGCCCAGCTCAAAAAACGTCCTAATCCGAGCCATTTGGTCGTGGGAGGGGCCACGATTCGTAGTACACTGCCCCCCCCCCCCCGATATGCCAGGACACCCACTGGGCACCCTAGGTCAGTGCGGTGGACTTCATAAAAAGCTCCCACATGCATAGCTCCCTTACCACGGGTGCTGCGCTCCCAACCTCCCTCCCCCAAACCCACTACCCACAAATGTACATCACTACCATAGCTCTTAGGGGTGAAGGGCGCACCTACATGTGGGTACAGTGGGTTTTGGAGGCCTCCCATTTACCAGCCCAAGGTGTTACAGGTAGGGGGGGGATGGCCTGGGGCACCTGGCTGAAGTGCACTGCGGTACCCACTAAAGTGCTCCAGGGACCTGCATACACGCAGGCCTCTAGGACTTGTTGCTGCTGTATAAACATTGGCACACCAGTTGACACCTGAAGACTAATCTCTCCGAAAACGTCCTTTATTGGAATAACCGCCTTTACCTCACAGTTAACTGAAGATCAGAGGTTGTGCCCCACTGGCAACGAGTCCCCCTGGTACTGAGATGAGCAGGTAGGTCAGAGCTGGCAGAATGTTGTACAATGCCCTCTTTCAGCCACATTCAAGGGAAGAACTAAGTTCTGTAACGTGGCTAACACAGGAAAGTGGAACTAAAACTGGCTTACAAAAAATGGCCACTACCGCATGGACTACAACAGGAAACACAACAGGCACACTCTGACCAGTAGGCAGGGGGGAAAAGCACCATGGGAGAAGAGCCTACCAACTACCAACATCGTGAGACTGTAACAGAAGCTAATGAAATCACGGAGCCCATACCCTACACCCACCACAATACAATGCTGATGTGACCTGTAACAGCACCCGAGAGTCACATCTGACCCAGGGAAAGGCCTGTGACAGGATCGAATACATTCTGCTGTCATGGAGGTGGGTACAGCATTTGAGGCTGGCATACAGGCTGGAAAAAAAAGTTTGTAAAATGGGTTTTTTTTTTTGTGGGAGGGGGTTAGTGACCACTGGGGGGAGTCCGGGGAGGTCATCCCCGATTCCCTCCAGTGGTCATCTGGGCAGTTGGGGGCACTTTTTTTGGGACGTGTTCGTGAAAAAAAAAGGTCCCAAAAAAAGTGACCCAAAATCGTGGTCAAACGTCTTTTTTTTTTTTTGATTATCAGCTAAAAACGCCCATCTCTCATTGGCTGATAACCACGCCCCAGTTCCGCCTACACCACGCCTCCAACACACCCCCGCCAACTTTATTCGTTTCCGCGATGGGAGTGCCGTTGGAAACACCCAAAATCGGCTTTTGATTATACCGATTTGGGCGACTTTGCGAGATAAACGTCTATCTCCCGATTTAGGTCGCACTATAGGCATTTTTCTCTTTCAAAAATAAGCAGGATTGTGTTTGTCATTGCAAGTAGTATACCATGCCATACTTGTATTGTTGTACAAATATTTTTTTTACGGCTCTAATTGCCTCCTGCTCATGTTTGATCTATTCTTACTGTACACCGCCTTGAGTGAATTCCTTCAAAAATGCGGTAAATTAATCCTAATAAATAAATAAATACATAATCTTGTGCACATAAGTTATAAACACTGTTCCCTCTAAGCTATGTAACAGTCTGTCAGTGAGGGGTGGTGCTTCAATATTATGTTTTCAATCATAGGGATAGGCAGGTTTCCTGGAGTCTGCAGAGCTTACCTATCCTTCACTATTGGAAATGTAATAGTGAAACAAGCACCCCCCCCCATTGGCAGGACCTGTTACACAGTGTTTATAACTTATGTGCACAATTGGACACCTATGTTCAGGAGACCTGTTATAGAATGAGAGAGTTATTAATTCTATAAAGGGGTATTTTTAACATAAAATCTATTAATATGCTTGACAGGACCTTTTATATAATTATTCCAGCGGTCGCACAGGAAAAGTATGTACAGTGCCAAAAAAGTCACACATCTTTCTGCACATGTAGGCATGTTCAGATGGCTGAGTTAATGGAACATGAGTAGAGTTGTGCCTTGCACATATAGTTTATGAAAGACAAATGTTTGAGGGGATAATCGAACGGGGACGGCACATTCTCATGGCCGCCCTCTCCGAGGTATGGGGATTCGAAGGGGGCGGGACAGACCGTATTATCGAAAAAGGTGGGTTGCCATATTTTCTTTCGATAATACGGTTGGTGCTGGCCAAATGCCTAGGATTTGGCGGATTTGAGATGGTCGGCATCGGTTTTCAGCGATAATGTGAAACCGAAGCCGGCCATCTCAAGAACGACCAAATCCAAGCCATTTGGTCATGGGAGGGGCCAGGATTTGTAGTGCACTGGTCCCCTCACATTGCCAGGAACACCAACCGGGCCAACCCTAGGGGGCACTTTAAAAAAAAAAACATTTAAAAATACCTCCCAGGTGCCACAGTTCCCTTACCTTGGGTGCTGAGCCCCCCAAAATTCCCCCAAAACCCACTCCCCACAACTTTACACCATTACCATAGCACTTATGGGTGAAGGGGGACACCTAGATGTGGGTGCAGTGGGTTTTGGGGGCGTTTTGGAGGGCTCCCATTTACCAGCACAAGTGGAACAGGTAGGGGGGATGGGCCTGGGTCCACCTGCCTGAAGTGCACTGCACCCACTAAAAACTGCTCCAGGGACATGCGTACTGCTGTCATGGAGCTGGGTATGACATTTCAGGCTGGCAAAAATTTTTCAAAGTTCATATTTTTTGGTGGAGGGGGTTAGTGACCACTGGGGGAGTCAGGGGCAGTTTTGGAACTTGGACCTAAAAAAAAGGGTCCAAAAAAAGCAGATCAAATTCTCGCTAGGGCCACCCTTCTTTTTTCTATTATCGGCCAAGGGCGCCCGTCTCTTAAGCACGCCCTGGCATGCCCCTGTCCTGCCTTCGCTACCCTTCCGACACAACCCCGGGAACTTTGTTCATCCCCGCGACGGACTGCAGTTGGGGGCTTTCGATTATACCGATTTGGGTGCCCGCGAGAGAAGGGCTGCTATCTCCCGATTTGGGAGGATAGGGCTCTTCTGTGGGCCCAGTGTACATAAGAGTGTCCTTATAGCCAAGCATTCCAGGGCATGCAAAATGGATGCAGAGAGTAAGCCCACTCATAGACCAAAGCAATATGTGTGTCATTAATGCCTGCCTGTAATGGATAGCCAGTGTGAAAGTCACGTGCTAAGCATGAGAAACACACACTGTATACAGTTGACCAGAGTGAAGCTGCACAGCTGACAGGAGAAAACAGCAACCAGGGTGCGACCCCATGCACCAGAAGCGACTGCCCACATGCAACTCAGAGCAGAAGGAAAGATGGCGGCAGCAATTGTGGACCACCATGGAGGGGAAGGAAGAACAGTGACATGGAGTGGACCTAGTGCACCATCCCTGTTTTCAGTGGTGTTGCTTCTTTTCTCCTTCCTTTTCAACCCTGCTCCTCTATCTCCCTCTCCGTCTTATTTTTTTTTTCACTTGCCTATTCTGTACTCTCTACATCTCGCCTTCTCCCCTCCACTCTACCCTCCTTGGTTACTTCCCCCCCCCCCCCCCACTTACTCTCTTGCTTCTTGCTTGGAGCTCAGTGCTGCAACCCCTCCTGTGCTGCCCCATGCTGATGAGGGGGGCATGGGCAAATCTGCAACCTGCTGATGCCAAATTTTGTAAGTTGATTATTTTGGAGTTATAAGAGAAGAACACCAACGTGCAAATGCCTTTGTTATGGCTTTTCTTTCCTCCTGTGATGATACAGTATATGGGGGAAAAATGAACATTCCCAGTAACAACATGGGAAATGACACAAAATGAACATTTTGTGGCTGCACACCTCTAGTCTACAATTCCAGCAGTATATCTGATGACTGGAATTACCCGAGTATTAATAGCTTTAATTACATTACTTTCACTTAACTTTTGACATTAGAATTGTCTGAACACATTTAATATAATTTGAACTAGTGTTCATTTTCCTCTGTTCATGTAGAAAATGTGAGGCTTCTAATAATCCTAGATACATATATCTTCTTCTGGTGCCAATTGTTTGAGAGTTCCATTCATTAGCTGTGAACCATGTTTTAGGATGTTGTATCCTTTAATTTTCAATATTACATGTTTGTCTAAGCCAAATTTTGTTCCTATGTCTTCACTAAAGATGTGAATTGTTGAAATTTCCCATGCTATATTCACATGCTTAGTAGACTTCTTTACTGTACTCTGTCCAGTAATTAAGTCAGATTTTATTGGGTTATGATCAGGGGTGGACATTTAGTGCGCTATTAATGCATTCTTTTTTTAATTTTTAGCTAGGATTAAATTTTAATCCTGATTAAAATGTTTAACTCCCCTCTGTTTTTCAGCATTGCTTTCTGTCCTCTGCCAATCCTATTTCACCTTGGCAAAATGTAGCAGAGGGAAGGCATCAGCGTCAGTTGCAAGTAGCATGTGGGAATCACTGCCGGAGACCCTGTGAAGAGCCAGATACATTTTAATATAATGTGTATGGGGAAGGGGGAAGAGATGCTGGACCTATGTTCCGGAGTGGGGGTGGGGGGAATCAGCAGCAGGAGAGGAGAAAAATGAGTGTCTGTGTGTTAGGGGTACAGGGGTAACAGGTTTAGCAGCAGAAGAAGAGAAGACTTGGGTGTATGTACAGGGGAAGGATGCAGCAGTAGACGAGAAAGGTAACTATGGAGGATAGGGGGACTGGAGGAGCGGTGTATTGTGGGAAGGAAGTGTGTGTATGCAACTTTTCATCATATTCAGCAGTTTTAAAACATTTCCATGCAGTAGCAATTTACTAGTACCAAGCCATCCAGCCCAAAGGTGCGATTAATCGTGTGATTACAATTTTTAATACCGCAATTAATTTTGATTAAACTTTTTAATGATTGCCTACCCCTAATTAAATAACATGTTATGCAGGATAAATCAGTCACACTGAGCTTTTGTTCAAAAGGATGTTTGGGTGAACGTTAAAAAAGTTGAAAGGCATGTGCCAAAAATGCATACAATGATTAATCACGATTAATTATGCAATTAAAATATTTAATTGTTGCCCACCCCTAGTTATGATGACTGTTGCCAAGTGGTCCGAACACGATTACCCCTTGCTTTGAATCCTGTGAAATACTGAGAACTTGGACTAAAATAATGCATCTTGTTTTCAGTTCTATCTCAGTTGATAACACCCTCATCCTCCCCGTCTCATCTGCCCGCAACCTCGGAGTCATCTTTGACTCCTCTCCCTCCTTCTCTGCGCATATCCAGCAGATAGCCAAGACCTGTTGCTTCTTCCTCTTTAACATCAGCAAAATTCACCCTTTCTCTGAACACACCACCCGAACTCTCATCCACGCTCTCATTACCTCTCGCCTGGACTACTGCAACTTACTCCTCACCAGCCTCCCACTTAGCCATCTATCCCCCTTCAATCTGTTCAGAACTCTGCTGCACGTCTCATATTCCGCCAGAACCGATATACTCATATCACCCCTCTCCTCAGGTCACTTCACTGGCTTCTGATCAGATACCGCATTCAATTCAAGCTTCTCCTTCTTACCTACAAATGCACTCAGTCTGCTGCCCCTCACTATCTTTCTACCCTCATCTCCCCTTACGTTCCCGCCCGTAACCTCCGTTCACAGGATAAATCCCTCCTCTCAGTACCCTTCTCCACCACCGCCAACTCCAGGCTCCGCTCATTCTGCCTCGCCTCACCCTATGCTTGGAACAACCTTCCTGAGCCCTTACGCCAAGCCCCCTCCCTGCCCGTCTTCAAGTCTTTGCTTAAAGCCCATCTCTTCAATGCTGCATTCGGCACCTAACCCTTACCGTTCAGTGAATCCAGACTGCCCCAATTTGACTGCCCCTATCGGACCGACGTTCACTTGTCTATTAGATTGTAAGCTCTTTGAGCAGGGACTGTCTCTCTTTGTTAAATTGTACAGCGCTGCGTAACCCTAGTAGCACTCTAGAAATGTTAAGTAGTAGTAGTAGTAGTAGTTCCTCAATTATCTGCTTTATGAAGCAGTCATTTATTTCAGCTAGAAACCTTACCTGTGTAGCATTTCCTGACATGACATTTACCCAGCTGATATTGGGGTAATGGAAATCAATGTCCATCAGCTAATACAATAGAAAAACAGTAGCCATCAGGTATTCAGCAAAACAGAGTCCCTGTTAGGTTTCCTGATGGATTTTTTTCCCCTAAATAAAGATAAGTGACACTGTAATGAATAAGTGAGATTTTTGTTGAATTTAAGGACAGTGACCCAATGTTAAGTGGTCACAAGCACAAACGGGCGGCGGCCCAGCACAGCCAGAGGAGGAGATAAGGGGATGGAGGGGATGGGTAGGGGGTAGAACACCTAGACATAGGCAAGTTAGGGATAGAAGGGGGAAGGTATTAAGGGAGAGGAGGGACAGGGAGGTAGGGAACAAGTTAGTCCAAAAGGGGAAGGGGAGAAAGGAGGTGACTAATGAAGGCAGAAAAGGCGGCATCAGAATGCTGCAGTTGTCATTTGCCTGCTGCAACAGCAGCTTACAGTGGCTGCTCACTGCTACTAAGGCAATTTTTCTAAATTTCTTCTTCTTCTTACCTTCCTGTGTATCGCGTATAGTTTTATCGGCCATTCACCACCCACCAAGGCTTTTCCCTACGACACAGGCGGTAGACTGCTGGGGGGGGGGGGGGGGGGGTCAACGGCAACAGGATAAATCAGGGTACGTTGGTTGGTACATAGGGTCCTTGCTAGTGGCCGTTGTGAACGACTGCGGGAGGTGCATGGTGTAGAGCTTGATGGGAAGCTAGCCGCAAGTTCATGACACAGGCTTCGGTTCTGTTTCTGTGCTTGTGAATCATGGTCCTGGCTCCGATTGTAGCACAGAACTGATTGCGGGTGCAGTAAGGCCACAAGTAAGTGCGCGGTATGAGTGCAAGGGTGCAGATTTGTTGTGCTGGGCTGCCGCAGGGTTCCCAACCTGAGCTCGATGCATGGATAGGTACAATGATGAGCATTCAGGCTCATGGTTCACAGTGGGAAGCCTTTTTTGCTCACCTTGTGAGAATGTGAATCTTGGGGGGGGGGGGGGGGGGGGGAGGAATTTGAAACTGGCTAAGGAGGAGCAGTACAGTACTGTTCTCTGCAACGGCCATATACGAAGTGCTTGAGAAACTCTTTTTTTTTAGCTATTTTGCGTACGAGTGATACACACAAGCACAGAGTGGCAGCTGCAACTTTATGGTAGTAATGTTTTAAACGAGGGAGACCCACAGAGAGTACCAGTTCTAGACATGTGCTACACGTGGAGACATGGGCGATGGGCCAAGTCTGAGCGCAGTTTTATCTGAGGAAGCGCAGCATGGAGGGAGCAGGTACTGTCTATGCAGCTCACGACTGTCGCGCGTGCACCCCTTCAATTTTTGTTGTTGTCTAGGCCTGCTGCAGGCGGCTGATTAGTCGGTGAACTGGCTGCAAAGCGCATTCAGGGCGAGAGATATGGGGGGCATTCATTGCGGAGTGCCCAGGACTTCAGTGTGAGCTAGCACCGCAAGAAACGTGCCATCTGAGGTGTCAAGGCAGCGCGCATAGAGGAACACTGTGAGATATGTTTTTTCAGCGTGGGCGGTTACGAGTAAGTCTCCCATTGACTGATTAGTTTGTGAGGCCATTAGGAGCCTCTAGGATGGGCAGGCCGAGAATTGGGGCAGGCTCCTGTCTCCCCTTTGTGGCAGGCCTTTAGGAAAGATTGGCAGTTTGTGACACAACAGTGTTGCACGGAAATTCACATAGAAGTAATTTTAAAACAATAGGAGGAAATAATTTTTTAGCCAAATAATAGTAAGCTCTGGAACTCTTTGCCGGAGGAGGTGGTAACAGCAGTTAGTGTATAGGGTTAAAAAAATGGTTTGGACAAATAGTGGAGGAAAAGTCCATAGTATGCTATTGAGGCAGACGTGGGAAGCAAATTCTGGCGCTAGGCAGTGGCGTACCAAGGGGGGGCAGTGGGGGCAGTCCGCCCCGGGTGCACGCCGCTGGAGGGTGCCGCGAGCCTGTTGACTTCGCTCGTTCCGTGCTCCCTCTGCCCCGGAACAGGTTACTTCCTGTTCTGGGGCAGAGGGAGCATGGAACGAGCGAAGCCAACAGGCGTGCGGCACCCCCCCCCCCCCCAGCAGGTAAAAATGCACCGGAGGAGTGTCCTTTCGCCGGGGGGGGGGGGGGTCGCGCGGCCCCCGGGGGGGGGGCGCATCGGCGATCCGCCCCAGGTGTCAGCCACCCTAGGAACGCCACTGGCGCTAGGATAGGTAGTACGAGGTGTTGCCATGATTTGGATTTCTGACAGGTACTAGGAACCAGCCTTGGCCACTGTTTTGAAAACAGGATACTGAGCTCGAGGGACCATTGGTCTGTCCCAGTATAGCTAATATTAGGTTCTGATGTGCAGGTGGTGTGTATGTGGGGATTTGTCACTTCAGAGCACAATGTCGTCCTGCATCCCATTTTGGTTGGCACCATATTGTCTCCTTTAAAATTCCTGCAACACTTGAAAACTATCATGGGTTTCATAATGAATACAACTTGGAGTGCTTTACATAACAGCTTCATTGAGACAGATATCTACTTACCCTAACATAGAATGGCGTAGAAGAAGGTTTAAAGATTACTGTCATTGCATAAATTATTCGTGTTGTGCACTGATCACAAACAACAGGAGTACAGGGATTTCGACTCTAACTTAAGCACATTAGTATGCACATGCATGTCCCAGAGAACAAAGCAGGGCACAATTTATTCGGGGTGGTGTTTTTTTCCCCTTGCATGGACAACGGCAGCTACTGTCTTTTGGGGTTACACAGGGGATGGTAATCGTGAAGGTTTAGTACATTGATTTCTTTTAGTGCAGAATTTTCCTTAGCAGCCGGCACGAATCATGTCAATTTGAACAATGATGCACAGGTAGGCGAACATATAGAATTGCCAGGCTGCGACTAGCATCACTATTGTAACCCTATGGGTTAAATTTGAAAAGATTACCTGGCTCCTTCTAGATCTGGTGTAGAGACAGTGAGCAGTGCAGTGAAACTGAGTAGTCTGTGTGCATGCGCTGAGTGTTCCGCATGCTGATGGAACTCTCAGGAGAGTGACAAACAGCTCAGGCTGGCAGTTGGGACAGAGCTGTATTGGTGAGAACATGTTACTTGGAAAAGACTGGAAGAAAGTTGACGCTGGAGATCATCACCTGAAAGAAAAGGCACCCACCGATTAAGACAGCCAGAGAGAAAACAAAGAGAACAGCTAAGTGACTGAAACTAATAAAAAAGTGCACATAAGAGAAAATAGTAAAGGAAACCTGAACAATAAGTGAGAGATAACTAAAAGAAGAAAGAAAGAGTAGAAGAAAACTTACATGTTGGGATCCTTGGGGGTCTCTGGGGGTCTAAAAGACAGGAGAAAAGAAAGTTTAAAGAATCTAGTGTTTTGTAAAATTGAATGTGCTTAAATGATTTATGTACATAAATTTATACTTATCTGAAAATGCTCCCAATGTTTCTAAACTGATTTCTGTTCCAAACCTGTAATTGAAATACATATCTTAAATTTGCAAGTTGGTAAAATTTAATTAACATTTAAATATAATTCAAATAATAAAAATATATTTTCTTTTTATTGTTAAACTCCCTGGTTGGGTTGAGTCATTTCGGGGAAACACTGTGACATATTTGGTACCATCATTTTAATACCTTGCTCTGCCATCAGGGGGTTTACACTATGAACAAAAGTTTATGCATCATACATTTGCATTCCCCTCGAATAGCCCAGAAGTACAACACACACTTTTGGGGAGACAGGGATATGGTAATTTGGAGGATGCAGTACCTTGATTGCTTTTAATTAAGAACTTTCCTTGGCAGCCTGAACAAATCATTTCACCACAAGTAATGCTGCACAAGTATGGTGCACCGGATGCGAACAAGTAAATTGCATAGGCTGCTATCAATGACATACCGACTGGGGCTAGCATCACTAAGAACTTATGTTTATAAATCATACAGTTGTATGACCCACGAATAACACATAAGTACAACATGCACTCAGGACAAGTCGGGACACCAGCTACTTTTTGTTGTTACAGTACCACTTGCAAAAGGTGTTAAGGACTTCATTAACCTAATGCTATAATAGGCATATCTCACTAACTGAAAACTTGCATAGGAATGTATGGGTCATTGGAGAACATTGTGTGGATCTCGTAATCCTGGGTAAGCTGTAGCCATGGTGATGTGTTTCAAAACCATTTTGCTGCATCCCTAGGAGGGACATTTAGCAACTTAGTTGCATTGGATCCTAAATTGATCTTGACAGTTACAATTCCACGAGAGGTTACGATCTGCCATCTTGTTTTTTTCTGCAAAACTTAACCTCAACTGTCCCAGTACTCTAACCTGCGCAACACATTTATTTAGTCATTGACTTACTAGAATTTTGTTTGCCACCATTTAGAGGAATTCATTTGGGGCAGTGTCCAGCAGGAACACAGCGACGAAACTGTTCAGGTGGCAATGGAAATGGTTGTATAGTATACCATTTGTGATATAATAACACATTTGAATAGAAATGGCACTGCATCCTCCTTCATTAAGGAGCAGGAACTTTGCCTACAGGTATTTGTATGCACATTCTCACAGGCAATTTGATCATTTGCTTTTGACGCATTCTGAGTCATGACATGCACACCATATGGTTATTCTCAACTTCTTACCGATAAGAAATAACATTCTGGCTCATGGTGCATGGTACATCTACTACTACTACTACTACTTAACATTTCTAAAGCGCTACTAGGGTTATGCAGTGCTGTACAATTTAACATGGAAGGACAGTCCCTGCTCAAGGAGCTTACAATCTAAAAGACAGGTGTACAATCTAAAGACAAGTGTACAATCTAGAGACAAGTGTACAGTCTAAAAGACAAGTGTAGAGACAATCTGATAGGGCATATATATTTCTCGAAAGATTAGGTGCCGAAGGCAGCATTGAAGATGTGAGTTTTAAGCAGAGATTTGAAGATGGGTAGGGAGGGGGCTTGGCGTAGGGGTTGAGGAAGATTGTTCCAGGCATAGGGTGAGGCAAGGCAGAATGAGCAGAGCCTGGAGTTGGCAGTGGTAGAGAAGGGTACTGAAAGGAGGGATTTGTCCTGAGAGCGGAGGTTACGGGCGGGAACATAGGGGGAGATGAGGGTAGAGAGGTAGTGAGGAGCCGCAGACCGGGTGCATTTGTAGGTAAGGAGTAGAAGCTTGAATTGTATGCAGTATCTGATCGGAAGCCAGTGAAGTGACTTGAGGAGAGGGGTGATATGAGTATATCAGTTCTGGCGGAATATAAGACGTGCGGCAGCGTTCTGAATGGATTGAAGGGGGGATAGATGGCTGAGTGGGAGGCCGGTGAGGAGTAGGTTGCAGTAGTCAAGGCGAGAGGTAATGAGAGCGTGGACGAGAGTTCGTGTGTGGTGTGCTCAGAGAGGAAAGGGCAAATTTTGCTAATGTTGAAGAGGAAGAAGCGACAGGTCTTGGCAGACTGTTGGATATGCGCAGAGAAGGAGAGGGAGGAGTCGAAGATGACTCCGAGGTTGCGGACAGATGGGACGGGGAGGATGAGGGTGTTATCAACTGAGATAGAGAGTGGAGGAAGAGGAGAAGTGGGTTTAGGTGGAAAGATGAGGAGCTCGGTTTTGGACATGTTCAGCTTCAGGTGGCGGTTGGACATCCAGGCAGCAATGTCAGATAAGCAGGTTGATACCTTGGCCTGGGTCTCGGCGGTGATGTCTGGTGTGGAGAGATACAGCTGGGTGTCATCAGCATAAAGATGATACTGAAAACCATGAGATGAGATCAGTGAGCCTAGGGAAGAGGGTGTAGATTGAGAAGAGAAGGGGTCCAAGGACAGATCCCTGGGGAACTCCAACAGATAGTGGGATGGGAGTGGAGGAAGATCCATGAGAGTGTACCCTGAAGGTGCGGTAGGAGAGATAAGAGGAGAACCAGGAGAGGACAGAGCCTTGGAACCCAAAAGAGGACAGTGTGGCGAGAAGTAAATCATGATTGACAGTGTCAAACGCAGCGGATAGATCGAGGAGGATGAGGATGGAATAGTGGCCTCTGGATTTGGCGAGGAGCAGGTCATTGCAGACTTTAGAGAGTGCTGTTTCCGTCGAGTGAAGAGGGCGAAAACCAGATTGAAGTGGATCGAGGATGGCATGAGAGGAGAGAAAATCAAGGCAGCGACTGTGAACGGTGCGCTCGAGTATTTTGGAGAGGAAGGGTAGGAGAGAGATGGGGCGGTAGTTGGAGGGGCAGGTAGGGTCAAGTGATGTTTTTTTAGGAGGTGTGGACTACGGCTGCTTGACGGTGTCAGGGACAGTTGCAGTGGAGAGAGAAAGGTTAAGGATGCGACAGATGGAGGGGGTGACAGTATGGAGATGGTGTTAAGTAGGTTGGGGGGGATGGGATCGGAGGAGAAACAGGTGGTGCATTTCGAGAAGGAAAGAAGGCGAGAGGTTTCATCCTCGGTGATCTCAGGAAAGGAGGAGAAAGAGGCCATCTTTGGTTGGTTATTGGATGGGGCTACAGGCTGAAGAGGAGTGGTGGCTTGGTAGTGAACTCAAGGTTGATCTTTTGCACCTTGTCGCGGAAGTAGTCAGCCAGTGATTGAGGAGAGTGTGAAGGGGGAGTGGGAGCGGGGGGCACTTTGAGGAGGGAGTTAAGGGTGGTGAAGAGACGACGGGTTGGAGCTGAGAGAATTGGTCAATTGGGTGTAGTAGTCCTGTTTTGCAAGGAATAGGGAGGAATGGAAAGAGAATAGCATGAATTTGTAGTGAAGGAAGTCTGAATGGGTACGAGATTTCCTCCAGAGGCGTTCAGCGGATCGGGTGCAGGAGTGAAGATAACGGATGCAAGGGGTCAGCCAAGGCTGGGGATTAGTACACTTTGTGGGGCGGGAGGTGGATGGGGCGAGGGTGTCCAAAGCGGAGGAGAGAACGGCATGCTTTGTCTACAGTCTCGGAGGACATGATGGAGGGGAGGAGATTAGAGATACTAGAGGATAAAGTGGGGGGGGTCAATAGCCTGGAGATTTCTGGAGGTGGTGGTTAAAGTTGGACGGGGCAGGGGGGTGAAGAAGTGTAAATGTGATCAGGTGATGATCGGAGAGGTAGAGCAGAAGCATGGAAATTGGAGGGTGAGCAGGAGGAGGAGAGGATGAGGTCAAGACAATGGCCGTCACGGTGAGTAGGGGTGGTGGAGCACAGCTGGAGGTTGAAGGAGGGTGTAAGGGTGAGGAACTTAGAAGCGTTAGGGTCGGATGGGTCATCAGCGTGTATGTTAAAGTCTCTGAGAATGAGTGACGGAGATGAGGGCTCAAGAAAGACGGAAAGCCAAGCATCAAAGTCGGTGAGGAAGGAAGAGAATGATTTATCAGGGGGGCGGTAGATGACTGTGACTCTGAGTGGCAGCGGGTAGAATAGCCGGATGGAGTGGGCTTCAAAGGATGAGAAGCAGTGAGACTGCGGTAGGGGGAGGGCTTGGAAACTACAGGAGGGTGAGAGTAGTAGCCCAACGCCTCCACCACGGCCAACTGGGGGGAGTGTGGGAGAAGAGATAACCTTCATGGCAGAGGGCCTCGACTGAGGCTGAGTCTTCCGGGGAGATCCAGGTTTCGGTTAGGGCGAGCAGTTGAAGGGAGCGAGAGATGAAGAGATCGTGGGTGAAGGGCAGTTTGTTGCAGACTGAGTGGGTATTCCACAAGGCGCATGAGAACATAGTACATATCAACATAGACAGGCTTTTCCTGGCTGGTGACTGCAAATGACTCAAGATCCTGCTATGGAGAACCCATAACTAGGATCATTCTAGGAACACTCCACACATAGTTAGCACTTTACTACCATTCAAATATGACTTCCAAACATTATACTAAACCTTCACAACGTATGCTTGATAAGAGCAAAACACACAAGTAACTGACACTATTTGGCAACCGCATACCATCATGCAGCATATCGTAGCATCTGTATGATTCTGATTTAAAAAGTATGACATATCTAGGAACATAACATGAACTGTCAGCATCACAGGCATAATTAATAGGGATGACTATATATATTTATTTATGGTTCATTTATACCCCACATTTTCCCACAAATGCAGGCACAATGTGGCTTACATGAATTACAAAAGTAGAGAAGTACAACACATGAATTTTACAGCAGAATAAGGAGAGAACACTAACAACAATTAGGGTGACTAAACAGCAGAATTACTAATGGAGTAAGTTTTTTCAAAAAGGAACATTTTCAACATCTTCTTGAAAAGGTGATGATCAGATATGACTGAAAAGACTGATTTAGTCAATTGGTCGCTATTCACCAGATACATTGATAACTTTTACGGTTACATTCATGAATAGGGCATATGCTGATACCCAGGTCGGTCACAAAGGCACACCGTGTGGTGAACTTTGGTGAATGTTGAAATTTGATTGCTGTGGGCTTGGATCAACACTTTACGAGGAATACAAACATTCAGCGTATCTTTGTTATGCTGTTTGATCCTTTCTCAGGTACTGATTCCAAAGATTGACCCCCATTGGTTCCAATAATCGGTCACTCCTTAGCAAGGGTGGACCGCTCATACATGGGAATCACATTGTTGACACATGGTAAAACTGATCTTAGGTTTTTACGTGAGTCAGTAACTTTTCTGCCTTATTCATTGTTACCTGAAAAGGTTCATAGCACGCTACCTTAAGTTAATTTGGTTTCTCTTTACTCATACTTTGTTTTCGCTGGTTTCTCTACTTTACTTACACCTTCACCATACTGGTACGTCAGTCCGCCAATAGCCATAGGTATTATACTCCAACTTAATGAAGATGTCGGCACAGGGGAGTTTGTATAGTGGGGATTATACAACCTGTGCATGGTAACCAGGTAGGGTGGATCACATGTGGTTAGCTGTCATAAATCCATAGGCTGGTGAGGGGATGACCTGTGTAATGTACAAGAGTACAAACCCACTGGGTCTTGAGTGCACATATCTTGCGGCTATCACTTTGCATCTATGTGGGCCATTTTCCATTTCATACGCTTCTTTGCATGGTAATGAAATAGCCTTATGTTAGAGGATTTTAGACCACTACAGGAGGAGATTGTTGCTTGAACGATATGGCCATTCATTTCCCGTCTGGTGCGGGACCCCTACCACAACAGCATACACAGCTATACAAAATATTCACAGTCTAGTAGTAGACACTCTCATATAGCTAGATAAGAAGCAAAACACTCAAGCACAGCTAGGCACAAGCGCAGTCAGACATGCCAATGAATATCACTCTCGTCGATCACTGGCATGGTGCCACAGATACAGAATGGCTGTGGTACTAACTACAGTATTATATGATAAACTATAAGTGTCAGTCAGTCCCTCAGTTAATAAATAGGTAATGAATGCGTTAAACTCATATTCATAGTTGCTAACTTTCAGTATGGGCAATTAAGGGATCATGATACCATTAATACATGTGATAGGAGTTAATGTTTCAATGTGAGGTGAAGTATTCTTTTATGAGCAAATGGATGCCCTGGGAAAATGTTGTATACAAGAAGTCAATATGTGTATCCACATAGTTATGTAGCACCTTCGTGGGACATTTCCAGCATATAACAAGGTCCACCTAGTATGACCAGAATTAGTAATGGTAAAGACAAAAGACTTGGGAAAGAAGAATAAGCTATTCTTTATTGCTAAAAGGCACCTTACCGGCGTGGCAGTACGGTATCCATTCCAACAGATTCACACAGCTATATTACAATCACAGGGGGCGCTTGAGTTGGTGCACTGATTTCACTTAGTGGACACAAATTCACTTAAGACCTGTAGTAGGTTGGACAAAGTCGAGCAGGATTTGGTGAGGCTCTAACAGCCTTTCTGCCTTTTCTTTGAGGATATCAGGATAAGAGATGACAGCCATGCAAGGTGACATGCAATCAACTAGGGTTGCTTACTCAATAAATGAGAACTGCCTAGCGAAGTCTACAAATACTATAAGTGACGGAGTTGGAATTGGCTGCAGCTAGGAGTAAGTTACGGTGGGGTTCTGAGACAAGCAAGGTTTCGCTGTCTCATTCTGTGGTGGGGGTCCTAGCCAGATAGAGTACACAGCAGTATGTCTCAGACCAAAGCAAGTTCAAAATTGTCAAGTGGTTGTTGTCCCATGCTAGCAGTGGCATGGAGGATGTACAAGGCTAACGGCAGTACCCTGGTAGAACACTGTTCAATTGGTTAGCCTTCTTTCACCAGATTTCTGAGATGACAATTATATCTACATCAACTTCTAACACATAAAAAAGTATGCCTACCATTTGGATAGGTAACCATCTAGGAAACAGTGATCACATGATATGGTTGGGTAGAAGAGCTAAAGCAGAGTGCAGACACTCAAACTTAAAAGTATTGGATTTCAAACATGCTCCCCCAAAATATTGAGGGAATACAGAGAAATCTTGGATGTTCCTCTTAAAGATTTATTTAAAAGATCCTTGAAGACAGAAGTTCCACAAGACTGGAAACAATCAGATGTGGTCCCTCCTCACAAAAGCTGGGACAAGAAAGAAGTGGGAAACTTCAAGCCAGTAAGCCTCATTTCAGCGGTTGGAAAAATAATGGAGACCCTACTGAAGGAAAGAATAGTAAACTTTCTAGAACCCGACAGGTTGCAAGATCCAAAGCAACATGGTTTTACCAAAGGAAAATTCTGCCAAATGAATCTGATTGATTTCAGTTTCATCAAAGCCTTTGATATGGTTCCCCACAGGAGACTCATGAATAAGCTAAGCATACTGAAGTTAGGACCCACAGTGGTGAACTGGATTAAAAACTGATTGATAGACGACTGAAAGTTGTTTTAAATGGAATTCACTTGGAGGAAAACAAGATGAGTAGTAGAGTGCCTAGGGAATTGATATCAGAAGAATTATATTTAATATATTTGTGAGTGACATTGCTGAAAGTTTAGAAGACAAACTTTGCCTTTTTGTAGATGACACAAATATTTACAATAGAGTGAGCACCCTACATGGATTAGAAATCATGAGAATAGATTTACAAAACTTAGAAGACAGGTCTAAGCTTTGGCAACTAAACTTTAATGTGAAGAAGTACAGCGTGATGCATTTTGGATACAGAAAGCCAAAGAGATTCATAAGATAGGAGTTCATAGCATCTGAGGATCTCAAGATGGCAAAACAATGTGACAAGGCAGTGCCTTTATTGCTGCCTCTTTATTTGGATGCCCTAATTTCCCGGTTTTGTTAAATCTTCCAACCTGAACCATGCACTTTTCTGCAACTGTCATCTTTCAACTCCTTTTTAACAATTAGCATTAGGAGCCTGGTTCCACCCTGTTTAAGATGGATCTTGTGTTTCAGAAAGGATACTGAATATGGGTTATATAATTGCTATAGTATTAGAATTTATTTGAATTATGCATGTTTGGACATTATGCTAAATTATATAAAATTTGTTAAGCCTATAAGCCTTTCCTCTCATATGAGGAAAGGCTTAAGAGACTATTGACAGGGGATATGATTGAGGGCTACAAAATCTTAAGTGGAATAGAGCAGGAGGATATGAATTAATTGTTTACTCCTTCAAAAAGTGCATGAAGTTGCCTTATAATATTTTTTAAATGAATAGGGAAAAATACATTTCCACTCAACATTTAGTTAAGCTTTGGAACTTGTTGCCAAAGGATGTGCTAATAGCAGTTAGCATATCTGGGTTTAAAAAGGTTTGGACACATTCCTGGAAGAAAAGTCTATAAACTGCTATTAAGATAGACATTGGGAAAGCCACTACTTATCTCTGAGGTAATAAAATGGAACCTTGCTAGTCTTTGGGATTCTGCCTGATACTTATGACCTGGATTGGCCACTGCTGGAAGCAGGACACTGGGTAAGATGGACTATTGATCTGATCCAGTATGGCTCTTATGTTCTTATAGAAGATTTAATTAGGTGATATTAATGTTGTGACAAAAGGGCCGGCGTACTAAAATACAGCTATACTTTTTTTGCAATGTCACATGATTATAATTTGGAAACAATAGGGTAGGTATTCAGCTGGTGGCTCTCAGCATTTTGCTGACTGTTGCTGGCTTTATGCCATGATATTCAATGCCAGGCCATGTACGGGATTCTGCATTGACTATCTGGGCATAAGAGGTTGGACAAAACATAGTTGGTTTGTGTGATATTCAGCACTTAAGCAGTTTTAATGAACCGTATAGATAGCATTGTGTTTTATGCAGTCCTTTATGTAGTTACCCTAGCTGTTTAAGTGCTGATCATCAGTACTTAATCAACTAAGTACTGACTCCACTCCTGGAAACCCACAGGAACTGAGTGCTAACCAGATATTTTCAACTGCACTGTCTGGTTAAGTGCTGCTGAATATGCCTTGTTAACATTGGACAAGCAGTTTTCTTAGCTGTTTAAATCTCTTTGAATATCGACTCCAATCATTTCAGGTTTAGGAACACCTGTTGGCCATGTTTCATTTGACTGGCTGCTGTCATCCTCTAGGGATGGAGCTCATCCAGGTACCCAGGTTGAGGCAGAGAGTGGTTGCCGTTAATGAATTCTAGTTCTGGTGTGGCTGATATCTTAATAAATGAGAACATAAGCAATGCCATACTGGGACAGAGCGAAGGTCCATCAAGTTCAGTATCCTGTTTCTAACAAGGGCCATTCCACATCACAAGTACCTGGCAAGATCCCAAAGAGTAAAACAGATTTTATGTTGTGTATACTAGAAATAAGCAGTGGATTATCCCAAGTGCATCTTAATAAGAAAATAAGTATAGCCATACTGGGTCAGACCAATGGTTCATCTAGCCCTGTATCCTGTTTCCAGCAGTGGCCAATCCAGGTCACAAGTACCTGGCAGAAACCCAAATAGTAGCAACATTCCATGCTACAAATCCCAGAACAAGCAGTGGTTTCCCACAACTACCAATCCCAGGTCAATGTTTGGCTTCTGTCCTTGCAAAGTATTCCTAACTCTATGCATGACATTAAGTATAAACCAGAATATAGAACATCACTATGAGACTCAGAACTCTTGAACCAAAATATTCTTTAATACTGTAATTAAAGAAGGAAAATATCTTACAGTTCAGAACGTACTGAATAAGAGTTTTTGTCTTGCAAGCTGGGAGTCTGTTCTCAACCAGTTCTCTCTCCATGTAAGAGAGAAACTGGGGAGAATTCAATAACACACTGAGTAGTAATGGTGTTTATATTTTATATTGGTGAAATCTTGATAGATTCACAGTAGCTTGAAGGGATCATACAACAGAAATGGATCCTCAGGAGCTTAGTCGAGATCGGGTGGCAGAGACGGTGGTGGGAGGCAGGGCTGGTGGTTGGGAGGCAGGGATAGTGCTGGGCAGACATATACGGTCTGTGCCAGAGCTGGTGGTTGGGAGGCGGGGATAGTGCTGGGCAGACTTATACAGTCTGTGCCCTGAAGAGCACAGGCACAAATGAAAGTAGGGTATACACAAAAAGTAGCACATATGAGTTATCTTGTTGGGCAGACTGGATGGACCGTGCAGGTCTTTTTCTGTCAGCATCTACTATGTTACGACATATGTTACTATAATACAGTATTGGCATAGTATAGCTCACAGAGGAGATGTCGCAGAATAACTTTACAGACCCGATGGAGAAAGAAGAGGAGTGGTAACTTCACCAGCGTGCACAGAGATCAAGACAAGTCAATAGAAAGAGTCCCATAAGTCACACGAAGCTGGACATGTGCTCTGAAAGAGCCTATTACAGGGAAACTACAGAATTACAGGAGCTTGTAGTTTAAGAGCACAGAGCCATCTAATTACAGATAATGTAAGTTGGTATAAACAATGCCTAATATATACATAAGAATAGCCATACTGGGTCAGACCAATGGTTCATATAGCCCAGTATCCTGCTTTCAGCAGTGGCCAATCCAGGTCACAAATACCTGCAGACACTCAAATAGTAGCAAAATTCCATGCTGCAAATCCCAGGGCAAGCAATGACTTCCCTCATGTCCATCTCAATAACAGACTATAGACTTTTCCTCCAGGAACTTGTCCAAACCTTTTTTAAACCCAGATACACTAACTGCTGTTACTACATCCTCAGGCAATGAATTCCACAGCTTAACTATTCTTTGAGTGAAAAAATATTTCCTCCTATTTTTTTAAGTATTTCCATATAATTTCATTCAGTGTCTCCTGGTCTTTGTACTTTTTGAAAGAGTGAAAAATCGATTCACTTTTACCCATTCTACACCACTCAAGATTTTGTAGACCTCAATCATATCCCCCCCCCCTCAGCCACCTCTTTTCCAAGCTGAAGAGCCCTAACCTCTTTTTCTCATATGAGAGCAGTTCCATCCCCTTTATCAATTTGAAACTTTTCTAATTTTGCCACATGTTTTTTAAGATACGGTGACCAGAATTGAACATAAAACTCAAGGTGAGGTCATACCATGAAGTGATACAGAGGAATTATAATATTCTTGGTCTTATTTTATATCACTTTCCTAATAATTGCTAACATCTTGTTTGTATTTTTGGCTGCCGTCACATACTGGTCAAAAGATTTCAGCATATTGTCTACAATGACACCTAGATCTTTTTCTTGAGTTCTGACTCCTAAAGTGGACCCTAGCATCAGGTTACTATGATTCAGATTATTCTTCCCAATATGCATCACTTTGCATTTGTCCACATTAAATTTCAGCTGACATTTGGATGACCAGTCTTGCAGTTTCCTTAGGTCTTTCTGCAATGTTTCACAATCTGCATGTGTTTTGACAACTTTGTGTAGTTTTTTTTATTTATTTTTTATTTATACTTTCCAAACTTTACAATACAAGACAAACTTGTTAAGTAAATCAGACAGAATATTATGAAGTTATCACATTCATCTTACGAAGATACATTAATGCCTTTTTTATATCACAAAACAAAACGAGACCAAGGCGTTACTAAGAATAAATGGGGAAAAAATTATAGGTAAATATAACTAAAGAACAGACTTTGCACGTATCATTCTTCCTTAATTTCTTACAACTTTAAACATTAGTTAGAATGTAGAAAAATCATAACTTCCTAGAGTCAATGAATACTCTTAACTGCTCTGGCTGGAAAAAAATATATTTTAAACCTTGATGTTTCACCACACATTTGCTTGGGTAGTTCAAGAAGAAAGAGGCTCCCAATTCCTGGGTCTCTTTCCTCATGCTCAAAAAAGATTTCCTAATATCCTGCGTTTGTTTCGTTATATCCTGAAATATACAAACTATTTTACCATAAAACGACTTTGTGTAGTTTTATGTCATCTGCAAATTTAATCATCTCACTCATCATTCCAATTTCCAGATCATTTATAACTATGTTAAACAGCACGGTCCTGTAGGGATCCCTTCAGCACGCCACTATTCACCTTCCTCCATTTAGAAAAAATGGACATTTAACCCTACCCTCTGTTTTCTATCCAATAACCAATCCAGTTCTTAATACACAACATAACATTGTTACAAAGCAGAGGTCCCAGCACAGACCCTTGAGAACCCCACTATCTACCCTTCTTCATTGAGAATACTGACCATTTAACACTGCTCTCTCTCTTTTTTTTATCTTTTAACCAGTTTTTAATCCACAATAGAACACTACCTCCTATCCCCTGACTCCATTTTCCTCTGGAGTCTTTCATAAAGTACTTTGTCAAATGCCTTTTGAAAATCCAGATACACAATATCGACCAGTTCACTTTATCTACATGTTTGCTCCACTATAATATACTTTGTTAAAAATCTATTCCCAGTCTATCTTTCTGGTTTTCTATCTCAGTACATCAATAAAAAAAATATCTATTTCATTGCTGCCTTTTTTTTTGCCCAATGCTTAAGCAACTCCCATTCCTATGACAAACAACTGCCAGTCAAAGAGGCTCATGTTTACTCTAGGCTTCCATAGCTGGCAGGTTTCAGGTCCACTGGGCTCTCTTTTCTGTCTACAGCTCCCTGATATGCTGCCTGCAGTTTGTGAAAGCTTTCTTCCATAGCCTGCAGCAGTGGAGGTAATAAGAGAAATAGTCTGCTCATCTGCAGGAAGAAAGGGCCTAATCCTACAATTCTCAGGAGACTTGGCTTCCTTTGCAAACTGGTTACTCAGGCAGCCCCTTAGGTTTGTTTCATTCTCCTCTTCCCCCAAGACTTGTGTTTTGTCTTGCAACTAGGTAATTTTTGTTACCAGGACTGTGAGGCTTCTAGATAAAGAGGGGTTTCTGCTTGTTGCCCCATATATTGTTTCTCTGCTCCCTCTTCTCAGACTCTCTGACAGGCATTGTTTGTCACACTGTCTATCCATCTGCTTTACATTATCCTTTATGGGCACATGTGGCTGGATAGAAACAGAGGCAAATATTGCTGAGGAAACTAGAATGTGGCATGGATTCCCAAATTTAACCAGGTGAAAGAGGATTTTGCAGTGGCAAAGAAGAAACTGATGTGCTGGCAGGGGCTTCTAAGCCCTGACAGCTGAAGTAGGAGACTCTCAATGACTTGGAAGGAAATGGATAGAAAAAGTGGAGAGAAATGGGGAGGGGAGGGGGGGAGGATAGAAGGATAGGGGGAAATTGTAGATAACAGTTTCCTTGGATGTATGAGCTCACTAACATGCTTTTTTTTTCATAAGTCCTACCTCCTTTGCAAACCCACAGTGCCCTTTCTTGAACCCCCAGCCACTTTCTCAATTTTACTGGACTCTGTCTCTCATAATACAGCATGAGCAATCTCCTGCAATGAAATTTGAAAATGAAGACTCTAGACCCCTAGCTATAAGTTGGAATGTACCTCTAGGGGTTGAATATTATCATTTCCTAAAATTACATCCCATGAGCCCTAGTGATATATTCTAATGTACCACTAGGGTTTAGATGGTACCTTTTTGCAAAATGATAATGCTGAGGCAGGAATGTCTGAAAATCACTCCTGCCCTGATAGATTACATATATATTCAAGTAAATCTTGGGAGAGGTCTGAAGTAGGAAGATGGGGCTGCCAGGCCTACTGTGAAGAGGGCAGAACTTAGGCAGGACCATGTTTTCATACTTTTGGTCTTCAGATAGTGAAAGGGTACTATTACCCTTACCACTTTTATTTATTTTGATTTATTTACAGGCATTTGCTATACTGCCCAAACCAAAACTGGCCTCTAAGAGGTTTACAACACTAAATATAGTCATGCCAAGCCAGGGGAAGGAAAACACACACATACATACAGGCACACAAACAAACAATTAAGAAGAGGAAGGATATGCCAAAGAGGAAAGATAGGTTTTGATGGTGGTTTTAAATTTGACAAAAGTAGATTCAGATCTAATATAAACAGAGAGAGAGTTCCAAAGTTTAGGGCCCATGTAACTTACAGAACTCTGCTGCCCGTCTTATCTTCCACCTAGACCGATATGCTCATATCACCCCTCTCCTCAAGTCACTTCACTGGCTTCCGTTCAGGTACCACATTCAGTTCAAGCTTTTCCTACTAACCTACAAATGCACTCAATCTGCAGCCCCTCACTACTCTACCCTCATCTCCCCTTACGCTCCTACCCGTAACCTCTGCTCATAGGACAAATCCCTTCTCTCAGTACCCTTCTCCACCACTGCCAACTCCAGGCTCCGCCCTTTCTGCCTCACCTCACCCTAGTTGCTTGGAATAAACTCCCTGAGCCCATACGCCAAGCCCCCTCCCTGTCCATCTTCAAATCCTTGCTCAAAGCCCACCTCTTCAATGTCGCCTTCGGCACCTAACCATTGTACCTCTATCCAGGAAATCTAGACTGCCCCAATTTGATTTACTGCACTTTTGTCCTTTAGATTGTAAGCTCCTTGAGCAGGGACTGTCCTTCTGTGTTAAATTGTACAGCGCTGCGTAACCCTGGTAGCACTTTAGAAATGTTGAATAGTAGTAGTAGTAGTAGTAGTAGTAGTTTCAAGATAAAATCAAGGACAGCTTTATGGAGCAGCTGGTGCAGGTGCAGGAGCCGAAGGAAAAATTTTAGACTTGGTCCTTTGTGGAGTGCATGATCTAGTGAGGGATGTTATGGTACTGGGGCCGTTTGATAACAGTGATCATAATATGATCAGTTTTGATATCAACCTTGAAGTAACTATACATAGGAAGTCAAATACGTTAGCGTTTAACTTTACAAAAGGAAACTATGATAGAATGAGAAGAACAGTAAAAAAAAAAACTTAGAGGGGCAACTGAGAGGGTTAAAAACTGTACAACAGGTGTGGATGCTGTTCAAAAAAAACCACCCTAGAGGCCCAGGCCAAACATATTCCGCGAATTACAAAAGAAAGACGGAAGTCCAAAAGACAGCCAATGTGGTTGAAAAGTGAGGTGAAGGAAGCTATTAGGGCTAAAAGAAACACCTTCAGAAAATGGAAGAAGTAACCGAACCGTCTGAAAATAACAAGAAGCAATAAAGAGTGTCAAAGCAAATGCAAAGCACAGATAAAGAAGGCCAAGAGGGATTATGAAAAAAAGATAGCATTAGAGGCAAAAAAACATAGTAAATTTTTTTCGGTATATTAAAAGCAGGAAGCCGGCAAGAGAATCGGTTGGGCCGCTGGACGAACAAGGGGTAAAAGGGGCGATCAAGGATGACAAAGACGTAGCGGAGAAATTGAATGAATTCTTTGCTTCAGTCTTCACAGAGAAAGATTTGGGTGAGATACCGGTGTCGGAAATGGTATTTCAAGCGGACGAGTCAGAGAAACTTACTGAATTCACAGTAAACCTGGAGGACGTAATGGGGCAGTTCAGCAAACTGAAGAGTAGCAAATCTCCTGGACTGGATGGTATACATCCTAGAGTACTGATAGAACTGAAAAATGAGCTTGCGGAGCTACTGTTAGTGATATGCAATTTATCCTTAAAATCGGGCGTGGTACCGGAAGATTGGAGGGTGGCCAATGTAACACTGATTTTTAAAAAAGGTTCCAGGGGAGAACCAGGAAATTATAGACCGGTGAGTCTGACATCGGTGCTGGGGAAAATGGTAGAGGCTATTATTAAAAACAAAATTACAGAGCACATCCAAGGACATGGATTACTGAGACCAAGTCAGTACGGCTTTAGTGTGGGGAAATCTTGCCTGACCAATTTACTTCAATTCTTTGAAGGAGTAAACAAACATGTGGACAAAGTGGAGCTGGTTGATATTGTGTATCTGGATTTTCAAAAGGCGTTTGACAAGGTACCTCATGAAAGGCTACAGAGGAAATTGGAAGTTCATGAGATAGGAGGAAATGTCCTATTATGAATTAAAAATTGGTTGAAGGATAGGAAACAGAGAGTGGGGTTAAATGGGCAGTATTCACAATGGAGAAGGGTAGTTAGTGGGGTTCCTCAGGGGTCTGTGCTAGGACCGCTGCTTTTTAATATATTTATAAATGATTTAGAGATAGGAGTAACCGGCGAGGTAATTAAATTTGCTGATGACACAAAGTTATTCACAGTCGTTAACTCGCGAGAGGATTGTGAAAAATTACAAGAGGACCTTACGAGACTGGGAGACTGGGTGGCTAAATGGCAGATGACGTTTAATGTGAACAAGTGCAAGGTGATGCATGTGGGAAAAAAGAACCCAAATTATAGCTACGTCATGCAAGGTTCCACATTAGGAGTTACAGACCAAGAAAGAGATCTGGGTGTCATCGTTGATAATGCACTGAAACCTGCTCAATGTGCTGCTGCGGCTAGGAAAGCGAATAGAATGTTGGGTTATTAGGAAAGGTATGGAGAACAGATGTGAGGATGTTATAATGCCGTTGTATCGCTCCATGGTGCGACTGCACCTTGAGTATTGTGTTCAATTCTGGTCGCCACA
This sequence comes from Microcaecilia unicolor, assembly GCF_901765095.1. Taxonomy (NCBI): domain Eukaryota; kingdom Metazoa; phylum Chordata; class Amphibia; order Gymnophiona; family Siphonopidae; genus Microcaecilia; species Microcaecilia unicolor. The sequence goes on from NW_021963884.1 coordinate 49,666, forward strand.
TCTCAAGATAGATATAGTAGAACTGGAAAAAGTGCAGCAAAGGGCGACTAAAATGATAGTGGGGATGGGACGACTTTCCTATGAAGAAAGACTAAGGAGGCTAGGGCTTTTCAGATTGGAGAAGAGACGGCTGAGGGGAGACATGATAGAGGTATATAAAATAATGAGTGGAGTGGAACAGGTGGATGTGAAACGTCTGTTCACGCTTTCCAAAAATACTAGGACTAGGGAGCATGCGATGAAACTACAGTGTAATTTTAAAACAAATAGGAGAAAATCTTTCTTCACCCAACGCGTAATTAAACTCTGGAATTCGTTACCGGAAAACGTAGTGAAGGCGGTTAGCTTGGCAGAGTTAAAAAAGGGGTTGGACGGTTTTCTAAGGGACAAGTCTATAGACTGCTACTAAATGGACTTGGGAAAAATCCACAATTTTGGGAATAACTTATATAAAATGTTTGTACGTTTGGGTAGCTTGCCAGGTGCCCTTGACCTGGATTGGCCGCTGTCGGGGAC